>NW_020174301.1:8478326-8517226 GCF_003031525.2 Neophocaena asiaeorientalis asiaeorientalis | reverse complement strand
CCCCAACACCCAAAAAAAAAAAAAAAAAAAAAGGCATTAAAAAGTTTGCAGTCTGCATCTTTTAAAACATCATATTCGAGTATAATAGAGAAAAAGTAGCACTGCTGTTTTAAGGCGCCCTTCCGGCTGTGGCCAAGCTATATTTTCTGTTTCCATACACCCACGGTGCTACCGTTCCTTGTAAAAGACTCTGAAGCTTATTCCAAGTTGTTTTTGAAAGGCAAAGTAAAATAGAAAGATGCGGCAAGGGAAAAACAGTTTTGCTTAGATCTAAATTGAGCATGTGCTTGACTCTCTTTGGCTGTGTCAGCTATGTTAGACTAATATTTACGTCTTCAGAGGACTAGGGGCAAAAAAAGAAGACACATCAGGGGTACCGACCATCACGCTTCTGATTTTCGGGTTGTTCGTAGAGTTGTCTCTGCCAATTCACTTGGTCCTTTTTTGGGGGAGCAGGCTGGGGGGCGAGTTTGAAGTGTTAGGAGCAATTCAGTCGTCTAATAGAAGAAGTCCTCTGTTTGTAACATGAATATTCAGAGAAGTAAAAGTAAGGTCATCAGATTTATTTTTTTAAGTACTTATCAACCAGGGTTGGTGGATTTTGAGGAGGACTTTGAATTGGGCTCATTTCACTCTGTGAGCATCTTGGGTTATATTGAGAAACACTGAATTACTGTAAGAATATATACAGGCTCTCACTGTGCCCTGTACAGTTTGACTTGCTACACCAGTAACATTCTGATATCAAGGAAGAATTCAGTTTTATCAAGAAGTTCAAATTTTACTTTACTCAATGGAATGCTTGCTGCAGGCTTATAAATAACACCTGCAACTGAGCTCTTGAGCGGTTTTAATAATATTTCTGAAAGGAGTGAAATTGGAATGTTTCTTTAAATGTGGATGAATTCTTCAGTATCCTAGTAATATACCCAAATGCTTTTTCCGGGAAGGGAGTATTCTTTGGCCAACAACGGAACTTTCCCTCTAAAAGCATTGTATTAGGATGTGGATAGGCATTAAAATCTTTGGATGCTTTTTGCATTATTAAGTTACTGGAGAAATATTTTATATTGTCTTTTTATTAGTAGTACGTGTTAACAAAGTGGGCGGAGTAAAGTTTGCAGAAGTTGCACAGTGGCTGCAGCTTGCTGTGGGTGAGGGCTTAGTGGCACAAAGCTGTGATTGGAAGGCACTGTAGAAAGAATATACACATTCTCCCAGTGCATTCGACCTGCTTCTTACTCATTTTGGCCCCTTGAGGTACATTGCAGTATGAAGAAACTATTCCTTTAAGTCATTGTTGACCTTGCTTATGTAATTGGGATTCTTAACAAATGTCTTAGTTTGCAACATGAGGGGAATAAGATTTGCCTCCATTTTGTATTGACTAAGCACTGTTTGCCTAAAAGTATTTTCTTCTTGTGTTTACGTGTATTCTTCTTGCCAGTACAGTATATAGTTTCTGCACTCCAGTTAAACACTGGCTTTTTGTGGGGTCCAAATCATCGAAGGCAGAAAATTGTAAAGCAGGTTGATTGTCTCACGAGTCAACACACGCAGTTGGTTTGGCCATACTGACTAGTGTGTGTGTGTGCAGCCTGAAACCAGACCCTCCAAAGAAAGCCAATTCACTCACCTTGGAATGATGACACGTAACATCAGTACATGATCGTCATTTTGAGAGACGGTGCTTATTTTAAAGGTTGGCGTTAAGCTTCAGTAACAGTGTCATCTCATATCCTCTGTTGTCACAGCTGCATCCTAACCCAACTGCTTTGTTTTCTGTGGGGCAGAGAGCAAAACCTGGTGTTGTGATTCTTAATCTACTAGTTCTTAGGTAGAGTTAGTGAGAAGAAACAAAAACCTGGGTGCGTGAGTTGTGCATTATTAAATTTTGTGGAAAAGTTACTTTTTTTTCCTGTCCCTTTTGCAAGTTTGAGGAGGTTCCCCTCCCTTTCTTGGGGGCATGGGATGAAAGCCAATTTGTGAGTAAGTGAGATTGCGGAAGACTGGATGCCCCGTGGTTGTTAACACCGCACGTGCATCTCCAGCACTGCAGCCCCATAAAGCTGTCACTGCCCGTGCTACATGCCATGCTTTCTGTCAGGTTGCAGATTTGCACACATAAAGAGTTCCTCAGGAAGAGTTTGCACATGCACCACCTCACAATAGTCTGTACTGACCGAACAAGGGATTTGAAAGTTTTTCAGCACAAAAGGAGAACTTCAGAGTGGTGGTCTGTGCACTTGTAACTAGCAAAGGTAATGGTGATCTGACAAACACGATTGGTTTCTGGAGTGAACCAGAAGGTTGAACCAGATTGGTTAGAAAGTGAACAGGAGCGCTTGTATCATAGTATTTAAATAAGCCTGTTTAATCTCCCGGGGTAGCCCTTCCAGATTTTGTCATCTTCTCATTGAGACTAGCTCTGTTTTCTTTTATGTTTCTTCTGTTTTATTGCAGTTTATTATTTCCATGATTATTATGCAAGAGGCATTGCTCTTGAGCTAAAATTCAATTGTCTAAATAAAGCAGCTATTATTAGATAACATTGTTTTATGAATGTACACTAATCTGAGATATTAAAAAAAACTTTACAATTAAAAAGCAAAACAGAACCTCTACATGAGCTATCCAGTCATTGTTTCGATGTTTTGGGTTTCTTTCTTTTTCTTTTTTTTTTTGGTGTCTCTTTGAGCTTCAGAGTATTATGTTTACTTTAACCCAGGTTTAGGCCTCTTAAGGAGACTTGAAAATTTAAGATCGGAGTATGAATCCCTTGACTGACACCTAGAAGAGGTTTATAAGGACCTTTTTGGTTGTGATTGCTGTTTTCAATAAGATTGCATAAGTTGAAGTTCATGTTTATCAGAAGTTAAAATAGAGGTCATAGGAGTTTGTGGAGAAATGGCTTTCCTGTTATTTTCACTACCTTGTTGAAATTTGCCCGTTTCCGGCCACCAGGATATATGAAAGGACCCTTGTTCTTTCCAAAGGAAAGGATTGCTCTTCTGTCCCCACTGTTTATTAACCAAGTCATTGACACTTTGCCACCTCCACTGGCCAAGACCCTATTTTGAACCTCTTTCCAGAGCTAAGTGGCACAAGTACGTATACTGTTTCTACTTATGTTGGTGGAGTGGCTGTGGGAGAATTAAAGAAAATGCTAGACAGAGGTACATTCTTCTAGGACCCTAGTATATATTGTACCCCTGCTGATTGGAAATTATCTTCATTTCTGGTTGGATTGCATTGTTTAGAAATGCAATGTTAATGGCTTACAATTCTGGAAAATTTATGGTGTGGCTCTGGGGTGAATTCTGTGGTTTGAAAAAAAAATAAATATTTTGTATTGATTCTCACATGTCATTTCAATGTTATGACCATGTACTAAATGCAGTAAGACTGGATATTTTCTTAGAAGGGTATGTTTTGTTAAACAGATGGCAGTTGAATTGCTCTCATTAGTCCTGTTTGTCAGTATTACAGCTGTGCAGTTCAGACGTGATGTGGGGAGCTGTGGCCGGAGACAGGGATGCTTAAGAATAAACGGGAGGCCACATGCAGACAAGAGGCTTTTGCCACCCACCAGCATAGCCAGAGCAAGGATGAAGCAACGAAGTCTAGTCTCTGGTGGTCCTTGTTTGTCGGAAAGCATAGTGGAGCTTAGAACAGGGTGTTCTGTACGTCAACTCTTTTATTAATCCAAGAAAAACAAAGTGGTGGATGAAACTCCTACTGACCCGGGGATTCAAAGCCACTGACTTTGGCTCTGACCTTTAACTCTTGATGGATTTTGAATCACTCCTTCTGTATTAGGGTGCATACCATCACTCTAAAACATTGTGGTTAATGAAATAAATCTTGTACAGATGTCCTTGGCCTTGTTATGTTGCTACCTGGTTTATCAGAACTTTGTTTTAATATAGAATATATGGTTTTGCTTACAGTACATTCATGATGCCTCATAAACGATAACGACACTCAGTATTCTACCACGGTCAGTTAGCCCTCAGGATGAGTGTCCATCTTCACCTCTGTACCAGTGGTAAAAAAAAACTGTGTGTGTGTGTGTGTGTGTGTGTGTGTGTGTGTGTGTGTGTGTGAGATGATGATCAATGATGACCAAATTGGATTTATCTCAGGAATGCAGATTTGTTAATGTTAGGAAATCAATTAATATGACTCATCTATTAACAGATTAATGTTGTATGATCAGATTATCTATGAAAGTCCAAAATATCTGCAAGGCAAATTAGAAGACTTATGAGTTTATCAAGGTTGCTGGAACAAAATCAATATCCAAATGTTAATTACATTTTCATGCAGCAGCCACAAGTAGTAATGGCTTTAAATATTTTAAATGTTATTAAGTAGAATTTACAGTAGGAATGAAAAAGTCATAAAGTACCTAAAAATCTTAATAAAACGTATATAAGCCTTTCAATGAGAAAATGATAATTTTAAAAAAGCACCTTTGTTGACCTAAATAAATGGGGAGACTGTGATGGGTAAGAAGATCATCTAGGTCTCAACTCTTTCTCCAAATTTTTTAATAGGTTAAAGTAATTCCAGCAAAAAATCCCAATGGTACTTGACAAGCTGATCCTAACATATAAATGGAAGAGCAAAGGACCGAGGATATCCAAGATATTCCAGAAAAAGGTGAAGTGTGAGGGGAGCTAGCACTACCAGAGTATAAAACTTACTGTAAAATGCCGTGAGTGATTAAAACACTGTGGAGTTGGCACAGAGGTTATAAGTAGATGAATGGACAGGAATAAAGAGCTCGGGAACTGACCCACTCACGTGCAAGAACCTAATTTTTTAAAGGTAGTCGTTGCAGAGCGGTGGGGAGGAGGATGGATTATTTAATAAATGGGGCTTCAGTAATTCTTCACAAAGGAAAAAAATGAATTGGACTTCAGCCTTGCACCAGGCACAAAAGTCAGTCCCCAAGAGGATTAAAGATTTACTGGATTAAAGTTAAAACTATAAAACTTAGAAGATGATACAGAAGAATATTTTTATGACTTTGGGGAAGGGAGGATAGAAAGTGCAAACCATGAGTTAAAAGATAAATCATTTAGCTGCGTTGATAGTAAGTACTTTTGTTTACCAAACATGCCACAGAGTGAAAAAATAAGCCCAAACTGGAATAAGATACAGATAATCACGATGTATACATAACTACTAAAAAGCACCAGCATGCAAATCAGTAACAGAGCAAGGACTCAGGAGAGAAGCAGGCAGAAAAAACACAAGTAGGCATAGCACAGAAGAAGAAACAGAAATGGCCCATAAACATGAAAAGATGTCCAACCTTATTAGTAAACAGGAAACGCACATTGAAACCATAAATATAATACCATTTCCTAGTCACCAAATTGGCAACAGTTAAGTCAGAAAAGTGGGGAGG
Organism: Neophocaena asiaeorientalis asiaeorientalis; assembly: GCF_003031525.2. Lineage (NCBI taxonomy): Eukaryota > Metazoa > Chordata > Mammalia > Artiodactyla > Phocoenidae > Neophocaena > Neophocaena asiaeorientalis. Next base: position 8,511,807 of record NW_020174301.1, on the reverse strand, counting down.
GATAAACTAGGAGTTTAGGATTAGCAGATACAAACTACTATATATAAAATAGATAAACAACAAGGTCCTACTGTGTGGCACAGGGAAACTATTCATTATCCTATAATAAACCATAATGGAAAAGAACATGAACAAGTATATATATATATATATATCTGAATCACTTTGCTGTACATCAGAAGTAATGCAACATTGAAAATCAAGTACAATAAAAAAATAAACGGGGGGAAAAGTCAGAAAATACCAAAAAGTGGAGAGATTATTACAACAGGAGCTTTCATCTGCTACTCTTGGTGTAAGTCAGTACTACCACTTTGGAAAACAGCATTAGCTAGTGAAGTTGAACAGGTGTATCTTATAGCTCAGGATTTCTGCTCTTAGAGAAACTCATGTCAGGTGTATATACCCAGGAAACATGCCCAGGAATGGTCACAACAGCATTATTTGGAATAACCAAAAAGGAGGGAAAGAGAGAGCCAGCTGTCCCTCTACAGTAAAATGAATAGATGAAGTGTATGTGTGCAGTGGGATTCTGTGGAACCCTAAGTGCAGCGTAGAGCTTTGTGCATCAACAGTGGGTGAGTCTCAGAAATCATGTTGCGTTAAAAAGAAGCAAGTCGGAAGAGTCCAGTCAGCCTATATTGTTTAAGGATTCGTAAGTAATAAAACTGTAGAGAAAAGAAAGAATTACTAACATTCAAGATCATGGTTTCCTTGGGGGTGGGGTAGAGGGGAGTGAGAATGGAGAGGAACGTGGGCTTATAAGCATTTGAGAATAGGAACATTTTGACCATTGTAAACATGTCAGTTTTTGAGTTAATATCTAAATTCAGCACAAAGCCAATCCAAATGCCAGAAGTATTTTAAATATAAATTAAAAATTCATTTGGAAGTATAAGCCGATGAGAAAATAAAGTCTTCATCGAAAGGGGGGGAAGAAGAGGAACTTGCTGTACCAAGAAAACATTTTTTTAATTACAATTTTTACACTGGTATAAAAATAGACAAATTAATAGAAGATGGTTTAAAATAGAAAGACTCAAATGCTTTTAAGAATTTTTAGTACGTTAAAGGTGGCTTTTTGAAATGATTCTGATCATGACGGATTATTCCGTAAAAGGTGCTGATATAACTGGAGAAAATTCAGTCACACCATTTGCCAAAAAGAAATTCCAGGTGGACTAAAAATGGAAAAATAAGTTATAAAAACTAGAAGATGATGCCGTTTATATGTTCTTGAGGTGGGAGAAGTTTGTTCTAAGAATGTAAGCAATGGTCTGAAAACAGAACCCTGTGTAAACCACTCACCTGACTACTACGTAGAGCGCCACCCCCAGTATTTGTATATACATATATATATATATTTTTTTTTTTACATATATATTTTTAAATTAATGTCTGTGCCCTATACTAATACATGTAAGACAAAAAATAGAAAAGAAAAAAGATGAGGTGAAAATGTTTGAAAATATTTTTTTGTGTGTATTGTGGTAAAAAAACCTTTTACTTTTTTTGAAAAGTTTAGTGAGAGCCATATTATTAAAAATGCTTCATTATTTTTGAAACTCCTAGTTTTAACCCTTAATGATAAAAACAACTTAATGTCTGATTCTAAGGTAAGTTTATTTTAATGCTAGTTTTTAATGGCTATTGTAGCTGAAAAAGCCACCTCATTAAGATCTGTGGATCCAGATGACTCTGCTTTCTGAAAAGCAGTACTCAGTTTTCAGTTCCATCCACTAGTCTTAATAAAAGTGTTTGTTGAAATCTTTATAATAAATTTCCATCTTTCTCACTGTCACTAACTTGTTCTGGCTCAATAATTACAAGTGTGGTATTTTTATTGTTAACAAATGGGTTCAAAACGTACTGAAACTCACTTTTGAATTTTAGCTCCCAAGTTCATGTGTGCACTTACGAGAGTTTTTATAGGTGACAGTTTTTGGTAACACATTTTCATAAAGCTGGAGACATGTCTAGCCATTTTCAAGATGCTCTTAACAAGAATTCTTTAGGAAAAATAGCTGCTTTCTTACTCATAGTTAGTATATCATCTTTACCTTGAAGGGTCAGATAAAGTCTGTTTTTTTTTTTGTTTTTTAAAGTCTGGGTGTTTTTTTTTTCGTAAGTTTATTTTATTTATTTATTTTTGGCCGTGTTGGGTCTTCGTTGTTGCTCACAGGCCTTCTCTAGTTGCGGAGCAGTGGCTTCTCGTTGCAGAGCACGGGCTCTAGGCGTGCGGGCTCTAGAGCGCAGGCTCAGCAGTTGTGGTGCACATGGGCTTAGTTGCTCCACGGCATGTGGGATCTTCCCAGACCAGGAATGGAACCTGTGTCCCCTGCGTTGGCAGGCGGATTCTTAACCACTGCGCCACCAGGGAAGCCCTTTTGTTTGTTTTTTAAATACCTTCTTGATTGCATATTACTGACAGGGACTTGTCACCTCAAGAAAGGTTGGCAAATTGCAGATGTTTGTGTTTTTATCAATAAAAGAAATAGAACAATATTGACAATACTCTTTTAAATGTTGCTATAACCAACAAACCTCTTTTGGGATTTAAATTTCTCCATCTCATAAAATGTTGTAAAGACACTCTTATGTGAGATAATAAAATCTAAGTCCGGTTGCCTTGTGGGAGCACCCAGGCTACAATTTTCTGGAAGAGAATGACGTCATTGTCAGTCCTCTGCATTGTGGAGTCCCACCACTCCTTTCAGGATACCTTGCTTTTTTTTTTTTTTAAACCAACCATGGGGAAATGGGGGAATAGAATAGAATGGGGGAAATAGAAAATCCTTTAGAAAATGGCAGTAATAATTGCTATAGACAAGATCTGCTGATGGATGCTAAATTAGTGGATGGACGTTAGTTTAAGGAGAAATAGGATAGTTGCATAAGTTCAAAGTTATCCCACCCCCCAAATATTTATTAGTTACATTTTAACACATGTATACAAATTCTTTGATATTCCTGTCTTCAGGAGATGGAGCTTAATTACCCTTCCCCTGGGTGTGGGCTGGACTCAGTGACTGGCTTCTGAGTATGGAAAAGAGAAAATACTACCTTCATCACAGAGACACCTGGGGGCAGCCCCGTGACCAAGTGGTCACGGTTCACATCCCAGCGGTGAGTCATGTTGGTATCCTACCCCCTGATATGATGCCCTGAGAAGGACACTTCACCTCTGTGGTATTTTCTCCCAAATCCGTAACCTCAGTCTACACATGAGAAAAGTCAGACAAATCCAAATGGGGGACTTTCTCCAGGACACCTGACTGCTCCTCTTCAAAGGTGTCATGGTCATGAAAAACCAGGGGAGACCCAAAAGCTGTCACAGGTGAAGGTAACTAGAGTCGTAGTGACTAAACACCATGTGGGATCCTGGGATCAAAAAAGGATGTGAGGGCTTCCCTGGTGGCGCAGTGGTTGAGAGTCCGCCTGCCGATGCAGGAGACACGGGTTCGTGCCCTGGTCCGGGAAGATCCCACATGCCGCAGAGCGGCTGGGACCTGTGAGCCATGGCCGCTGAGCCTGCGCGTCCGGAGCCTGTGCTCCGCAGCGGGAGAGGCCACAACAGTGAGAGGCCCGTGTACCAAAAAAAAAAAAAAAAGGATGTGAGTGGAGAAGCTGGAGAAATTCAGGTAAAATCTGTGGCTTGGTTAATGGTGTTGCACCGATGATGATTTCTCAGTTTTGGTAAGTGTACCTTGGTTATGTGAGGTTTTAACCCTAGGGGGAGCTGGGGGAAGGATTTATGGAAACGCTGTACTGTCTTTGCAACTCTTGCATATGTAAATCTAAAACTTTCCCCAAGAGAGTTGGGGTTTTTTTTTAATCCCATGGATTTCTCAGAGAATTATAAGGGGGCATGAAATAATAGTTCTTGCAGGAATCTGAGCTTTTAATTCCTCTTTTAGAAGCCGTACAGGGAGCCACAGTAATTCCAATGGGCACGTGGCTTTTGAGGCTGGTGGCTCATTTCTAAGCTCTGTCATCAAAAGTCTGTTTTGAGATGAGTTAAAGTGTTCATCTTCAAATTGAAAGGTCTGAGCTTCACAAGCTGTCGTGTGAATCACTTGTGTTTTGTTCATAGCATCCTCTTGCTGTCCTTGATGGTACATGTTGGCTTCCAATCAGGGTTAGCGAATTGGGTTGACATTGGTATCTCTGGCTCGACTTTGGAGAAAATGTCATTGCAACCCATCTGAGGAAGTTTTGATGGAGGGGCAGTTGACATCCTGGGCGACCGGTCTCCGAGTTGGAGGTCGTCCCCGGGCACTGAAGGGGCCCCCTCTCTTCTGGGTTACTCACACTGTCCGCTCTCAGGCTTTCCAAGGAAAACCTGGTTAGAGTCAGACCCTCCCAAGTTCCCACAAACCTGGAGTTCTCGAGTCTACCGAAAATCATGCTAAATCAAGTGTGGGGAATTACTTCAAAACTACAAGTACAGCAAGAAGATTAAAGGCACCAGACCCATCTGCTAATATAGGAAAGGAGATCAAAGAGAAGAAAGCAGGCGTTGAAAGGGCTTTCCACTATGGGGTGCCATCTTATTGGGGATGCGAGGGGGCCTTGGAAAGAGAAATGGGAAAATTCAGGTGTAAGGCAGATGCTCTGGGGAGGGTTGATGTAAAAGCAATTTTAGGGCCCAAGACTGCCAGTCGCATTAGGCCATCTCGGGCCCGGGACCACGGTGAGCTCTGGTGGGCAAGAGACATGGGGGACCCGGAGACACAGACTGACTAGAGGGCAAGTGCAGACATGGACTAGGACTGCTGAGAGGCCGTGTGGTGCAGTAGAGACGACGTGAGCTCTGGACTCAGGTGCGTTTAGGGTCAGTAGCTCCCCGTCCTTCATGTTGTGTGTCCCCATGCAGGTCACTTCAGCTCTCTGAGCCTCAGTTTCCTCTACTGTAAAACCAAAGTGCTCTCACCTTCCCTTTTTCCATGGCTTCGATGTTTCTCATCCTCAGGTCTCAGAATAACAACTTCCACTACTGTTACTGCTTCCGCTGTTACACTGACCCAGTCTTCACTGCATGCCTGGCACTGTGGGAAACACTCTATTCCTCTGTCTCAATTGACACCCGTGACAGCTCTGTTTTCCAGTGAGAAAGCTGGACCTCACAGGCGTGAAGTGACCTGTCCAAGGCCAGCCAGCTGTCACAAAGCAGCTGGTCCTTAATGATCACACTGGCAGGAGTTGATGTAAGGGCTTCAAGACGTAACCCTAACACAGGGCCCGGTACAGAGTGGGCGCCCAGCAGGTGCTCCTTTCCTCCTGTGGGAGCTGCCTACGTGGCAGGGGTGTCCAAGGGGTGTGACCCCAGCCACCTCGAGACCGGACAGCATCGTCGTCATGGGTGCTGAGCCCTCAGCCTGCAGGCCGTCTCCGTGTCAGCAGCATTCTCTGCCCCTAAGCTCCGAGTGGCCTCTGGGCCTGCGGACAGAGCTCCGACCTAGTGCCCCAGCATTCGGCAAGAGGGGACATTTGGGGCACACCGGGAGACGGGTGCCCAACAGGTCTGTCAAGAGTGGGCGCTCTCAGCAGGGCCAGAGACACTCCCCAAGCTAAAACGACTGTCCTGCCACAATTGAGTGACTAATCATTGCTGTTTGGAGGGAGAGAGATGTAGGCCAAGGTCAAAGGTACTCAGGGAGGCTGAACCCTCTTCCCAGAATCTGGATCCAGCTGGGAATTTTGGCTCCACCATTCATTCACCAGGCAAGTCACTGAACCACTCTGACCTCCAGGCTCATCTGTAAAACAAAGAAATTGGCTCACGGTGGCCCACCGTTGCTTGGGTTTGCTCAGCCTACATTCTCCTTCTGCTGGCATTCAGAGAATTGCTCCTCCCCATTCAGCAGTGTTTGGACAGGGCACGTGAAGGTGTCCCGCCTTCCTCGGCCTTTGGATGGGCATGTTGCCTGAGCCAATCAGCTTTCTCCCCTGAAGATGGAATTGTGAATAGAGCCATTTGAAGCCTGAAGGGGCAGAAGCTGGCCCTTCCCAAGGGTGGAGACCCCAGGGACCAGGCTGGCGAGTTCCTAGAGCTGCTGGGCTCTTGTCCTCCCGAAGGCTGGCCCTGCCTTCCACTGGCTGACCACCCTTCGTTCACCTTAAGGGATGAAGGTCAGTGTTTGCTGCTTGCAGCCCAAGTGCCCTAAGGCGCTCTTGCTTTCTGTGTGATCACTTCCCTGTAAATGGGGTCTTTGTTACCCACTTTGGAGCTTTTCTGAAACAAAGTGGCGAACAAATAAATTAGTACATTTAAAAGTTGGAGACGGGGCTTCCCAGGTGGCGCAGTCGTTGAGAGTCCGCCTGCCGATGCTGGGGACGCGGGTTCGTGCCCCGGTCCGGGAGGATCCCACATGCCGCGGAGCGGCTGGGCCCGTGAGCCATGGCCGCTGAGCCTGCGCGTCCGGAGCCTGTGCTCCGCAACGGGAGAGGCCACAACAGTGAGGCCCGCGTACCGCAAAAAAAAAAAATAAAAAAAGGTGGAGACGATTTCTTCCTCCTCTGCATTTCCTCTCTGGAGGGAAATGGGAGATGTCTCAGTTGATTCCAAATCCAAGGTTCCCAGGGTGGAGTAACCAGGCACACAGTCCCTAAGAGCCCCCATCTTTGGTCACCCACCCGCAGAGAAACCCCGGTGTAGGCTCACCCCAGACACTCACTGCATGTCTCATAGCCCTGGTCAGCACTGTTTAATAAACTGCAAAACATTTCCAGCCGCGCTCTCCTCCGGCTGACCGTTTGTAAATTGCTTTTGCCCTGGTGCCTGACAGAGTGAAAAGCGCATTTTCAATCTCCAGGCAGCAGTAGGTGTATTTCTTTTTCTTTTTCTGAATTTTATTTAATTTATTTTTTTGTATATAGCAGGTTCTTATTAGTTATCTATTTTATACATATTAGTGTGTATATTTCTATCACAGCATTTCTGAGCTCACAGGGACAACCTGACATCCTGGGCTGGGTCCTGGGTGCTGGGTCCCCTGGGCTTCAGAGTACAGGTGATGTTCTGGGAGAGTGGGAGCCAGGTCGGCGGGGGATGGAGAGGGCGGGTGACAGGCACCGTTTGTTGACCGTTGTCCCCATACACAGCGGGCTCTAATGGCGCTCTCATTCTCTGCCAGGCGAGATCTGGAAGGAGACCCCACTGGCCCCGGGCCTCAGTGGATCCAGCTGGGAATTTTGGCTCCACCATTCATTCACACCAGGCAAGTCACTGAACCACTCTGACCTCCAGGCTCATCTGTAAAACAAAGAAATTGGCTCACGGTGGGCCACCGTTGTTTGGGTTTGCTCGGCCTCCATTCCCCTTCTGCTGTGTGTCCTGAGCAGGACACTGAATTGAAGGCCTTGGTGTCTGTTCTCGAAATGAGGCCAATTGAGGAATAAAGCCCCCTTTAGCGAGCCCTTGCTTTGTGCCAAGCACTGTGCCAGGCACTTTGCACACTTTGTGTCACGTGTCCTCACTCTGCTACCATTACTACCCCTGTTGTCCACATGAGGCTCAGACCTGGGTCCCGACCGGGGCTGTCTGGCTCCGCAGTGGCTTCCATCATGTGGTGGCCCTGAGGAGCCAGCTGGCGATAAATCCAAGTGCCCCCACTTACCCACAGGGCCATCACCTTCCGACGCTGCCCCATCCACGCACCTGGACACTGCCGGCGCCTGCTGTGACGGTATCATGGTGTCCGCTCACGTAGCAAGTGATGTTGGAGGGCTGCTTTGGGCTGCATCCCTCTGTCCCCTTCCCCAGGGGAAACACAGAGGTGTGAGAACTGGTGCTGTGCCAGCTGCCCTTGGGTTTTCCTCCCGACGTTCAGCGCACAGTGTTTGTTAGGGAGGAGCATGGTTCCAGGAAGGCAGATACATTTCAGCTCTGCCACTTAGAGCTGTGACTCCGCTCTGCGTTTCCCCACCTGTAGGTACACTGGGCTTGTACTAGAAATGGGGCTAGTAATTGTCCTGGGGAAAATGGAAGTGGCTACATTGATAGTGAATGTAAGTGACTTTTTTTCTTTAAGGGAAAAGCAGTTATTACATAGTAAGTGCTGGAAACAGCCGCAGTTACTATCATGCTGTCTGGCCAGAGCCCATTACTCAAGTTGCCATTTAACTTTCTCTTCTTTGGGCTAAAATTAGATTCCTGTTTTCTTTTAACTCAATAAACAGCCACTGAGCAGCCTCTACAGATTAGATTAGACGATCTCCATGGTAATCTGAAGCGCCTCCATCTTAGTACCTCCATACCTAGGCATCCGAGGCTTCGGGAGCGGGAAGGAAGGCCTTGGGTAGAAACAGTAGCTTTCACTTATTGAGCTTGATTGTCGTCAGGCCATGGGTGAAGCACGTTACATACACCGTGGCATTTAATCCCCAAGGCAGTCCAGGAGGGAGCTACGAGCATTTTCAGCCCCATTCTACAGATGGGGTAAATGGGGTTCAGAGAAATTCAGTAACTTATTCAAAGTCCCTCAGCTGCTAGGGGACAGAGCTATGGTCCAACCTGGGTCTGTCCCCAAAGGCTGAGCTCTCAGTCCTGGGCCACACTGCAGACCCCAGTTTGGGAAGGAGGCTCAGAGCCGCCTCAGCATTTCAGGACCCACACTAGAAACCAATCATTTACCCCCAAAATGCTGCCCAGATTGGCTCATTTGTCAGCTGGGACGCTATTAACTGCAATGGCCATCTTGGCAGTCTCACTGTGGTCTAACTGATCCTGATGGGCAGCTAAAGATGTGATTAATAAAACAGCGCAGGAGTGAGCACTTAACTGCAGGGTGGGCAACCTCTTCCCAAGCAAGGAGTCTGGTGGGGGCCAGGAACCGGGAAGGAAGTGATGGGGCTCGGCCCCCACACGGGAGGTTTGGGAGGCTTAGGGCTGGGAGCAGAGTTGGAGCTCCCGTCTGCCCCTCCTCCCCTTTGTCTGCTCAGAAACAGGGAGAGATGCGGGTGGGCATCGGGGAACCAGCAAGGACCTGAGAGCAAACGCAACTGAACAGCTGCATCATCTCTCGCCCCTCCCCGCCCCCCGCCCTCAGCTTCCCCAGGGAGCAGAAACCCCGGCTAGTCCCAATTTTTGGTTGAGGAGCTGAGATGCAGAGAAGTACCCAGGGGCACACAGCTGTTGGGTGGCAGAGCCCCACCTGAGCCATTCCCTGCACTGTCTGCTCTGCTGCTCGGTGGCTGCCCCATGGTAGCGGAACCCAGCCCAGTGGATGTGCCCCTTCCCGAAGACGCCCTGGGCTGAGACTCCACCTGCCAGGCTGAAAGAGCTGCCAGAGCCCAAGTCCCCTTAGGTCCAGAACCTTCCATCTACCTGCCTCCCGAAGAATCAAGGCCTGGCCACCACCCCTCTCCCCGCTCAGCAATGGCAGCGTTTCTCAGAGCTGTTCCCCAGGCCTCCTCCTGACATTACTTTACTGGGGGCCCCTGGCCAGCTGGCTGCCCCTCTTCTTCTCACTGGTGAGAAGAGGGCGTTCCTGAACTTCGGTGAGCAGAGCTATCGCCCAGGGGGATTGTTACCCGCTACCCGCTACCCGCCACCCCGGAGATTCTGATTCTGTAGGTCTGGAGCAGGGCCCAGAAACCTGCATTTCAGCCTCACGCTCCAGGTGACTCAGATGCGCGTGGGGCCCAGCCCACGCGGCGACACAGGCTAGACTAAGTCTAAGGTTCTGACTTCTATGAAATCTTCTAATTGAAGACTAATTCTTAAGTCATCTTTCAACTTTTCTCACCTAGGGCTAAAATTAGAATCCCAGATTTAGTTGACCTTTTTATTCAGTTCTGTCACTGTGCCCTGGGCACCCACGCTGGTGCCAGGACCTGGGGTGGGGGGCTGATGGGCACCTTGTGTTGTAGGTTTACACACAGAGCCCTTGGTGGCAGCTGGGAGGAGCTGAGCATCTCAGTGAGGGCCCAGCATGCAGGGTACGTTTTCTGGAATTCGTGATGGTTTTCTCCCTGAGCGTTCTCAGCCTCCCCGGATTGGGGTCCCCCTCTCCAGCAAGCCCTGTGAGCTCTGCTGCTGCTTAGCCCCGGGGGGCCCGTTGTCTGCTGGCCCAGTTAGGGTGGAGTGATTCCCCCAGCTAGCTGGGGACGGATGGGACAGGATGGGAGGAAGCTTTGGTTTGGACCCCCGCCTCCAGAGCCCTGTGCCGTCAAAGGCTTTATTAATGTAGATTAATGGACATAAACAGGATTCTTGATTTCCTCAAATAAATGGATTTTGAACGGTTGCTCTGGCAACCAGGCCTGGCTGCGTTCATTATCCAGGGGAAGGAGTGAGCTTGGTAGGATCTCTGTTCTTGCCCTTGTATTTTGCAATCTGTGGGTCTGGGGTGGGCAGAGCATTCAGTCCAGCCTGGACGAGGTAATACAGAATCCTGCAACCACTAAATTTGTTAAGGTCAATGCGTTCTCTACGCAATGCCTGCGACAGCAAGGAGACTGCTTCCTTCCGCGCCGGAGGCAAAGAACTTACCTCTTGGATATGGCAGACCCAAAGCCATTAACCAAGAGATGTTTAAACTCTCATCCCTGGATGTTACTCACGCGGCCTTGGTGAATATATTCTGGGATGGTGAGAGGCGGGTTGTTATTCAAGGGGGTCCATTGGCCTCTTGGTATGAGGGGAAATAAGGCAGGTCTGGTGTGGACTCTGACCTCCGAGTTCTGGGCTAGTGGGCTAGGGCCCTTAATAACCGGCAGCAGTTGTTCTGACATTTGAAGACAACAGGGGGATTGTCTCTGGAGCACTGACCCTGAGAGGATTTCAGGCCACCTGGCAGAGGGGGGGGCCCTGGCCGGGAGTCAGGATGCCCGAGCAGAGTCTCCCTCTGTGCTGCCCCACCCTTGGGGCTCCCTGTGGTGAGGCTCTTGAGGGGCACGTAGAGCAGGAGCTGGGGAGTGTGGATGGCATCTCCGGACAAGCCAGGCAGGACCCTGGGAGCGCTGGGAAGGGGACCTTTGGCAAGCAGAGCCCAGGTAGGTGTCAAGCCGCCATACCAGCTGCTAGAATTCTCTCTGTAGACCCACTGCTGACCCAGCATGGATGATAAGACCAGGCCGAAGTCAAAGACCCATCAGGTGGAAACCAGTCTTCCAGGGGCAGGTGGACTTTCACCCTTATCACAGCTGCCGCCATTTCTTGAGCACCACGTTACATACGCTGTCTCTTTGCCTGCGTGTCTTTGGCTCATCCTGGCCATAGCTCTGTGAGGCTCAGAGAGGTTGGGCACTGGTCCAAGGTGGCACAGCCAGCACGCATGGTACAATCTCAGGTGGTCTGGCTGCAGAATCTGCACCCATCGAGGTAGTTGTTCATTCAGCAGTTCTTTGTTGAGTGCCTTAGTTTTTGCCAGGTACTGTCCTCGAAACCCATGGGAGTCCCAGAGCCTCTGAGCGTATGTCTGGGACTCTAGCGTCAGTCCCATCCCACCCTTTTCATCCCATTCCCTAGAGAGGTTGGCAGTGTCCCTCTGCTGGCATCACTCATGCGCCACACAGAGAGGTAAATGGCCCTGCCACGGTTTATGGAACACGGCAGATGAATGGTCTTCAAAGGCCTCCCGTGAGGCTCAGACGGGAAAATTGCTAGGGAAGACCTCATTGCCACCCCCAGCTGCCCTCTGAGCCAGGCTGCCAGACAGGTGGAAAACCAGCAGAGGCAGGTCTGGTCCCTGCAGAGGCCGGTGGATGGGCTTCTCATCTGTTCTGGTGGAGATTCTAAGTTTCCCCCAGGCAGTATGTGGGCTCTTGCTTGTGGGGCTGTTAAGGACTCTCGTTGGCTTAGCCTGACTCTTGCTTAACCCTCCCCAGAGCAGCCTCCCACTCGCCTACCTCAGGAAGACACACAGCAATGCCTGATCTGTGTCAGGAGACAGACGACCCCCAGAGCAGACTGCACAACTCGTGCCCCTCCCTCCCTCTGTCCCTTCCTCCCTCCCACCCCTCCTTTTTTTCTTTTTATTTAGAAAAAAATATAAAGGAAAGTACAGAGAGTAATTAGATCAAGGTTCTAGAGCAGTGCTGCCCAATAGAACTTTATGTGAAGGTGGGAAGATTCTAGATTTGCACTATCCAATATGGTAGCCACTGGTCATGTGTAGCTTTTGAGCCTTTGAAATGTGGTTACTGCAAATGAAGAACTGAGTTTTTAATTTTAGTGAATTGAAAGTCAAATGTCAGTAGCCAGATGTGGCCGGTGGCTACTGGATTGTGTGGCACGGCTCTAGAAGCAGGGAAAGTACTGATAACTGGAGGGCCCCATGTTCTAGGAGATTCTGAGCCATTCTCAGTATTTTAAGACCCTGTTGGACACAACTTGTTTGTACCCAGTAAGGCTTCACAGGCTGAGGTCACATCAGTTCAGTGCCTTTGAACAGATGGTAGGAGGGCAAGGGAGTTGGTAGCCAGGGTTCAAACACAGGCCCCACTACTTCTTACCTGTGTGAATTTGGACTCATTACTTGGCCTCTCTGAGCAGATTTCCTCATCTGTAAATTGAGGATGGGGGTGGGGGCGGGTATTACTAGCATCTGTTCCTAAGTGTTGTTTTGAAGATTAAAAGAAATAATTTGGAAAAGTACACTTGAACACTGGAAGGGGCCAGGCTCACAGGAGGTCTAGACGTACTTCTCCAGAGTCGTCCTGGCCACAGCTCAGGCAAGGAGTGCTAAGAGGACACTCAGTGCTCCAGGTACCTTGCAGGCATTCCTTCTCTTACTCCTCCCCATAGCCCTAAGGCATAGCTACTATCTTTGGATCCACTTGGCAGATAGGCACAAAGAACAATAGGCACAGAGCGGTTAAGTAACTTGTCCTAGGTCACACAGCTGGGAAGTGGTGGAGCTGGGCTTCCAGCCCAGGTTTGGTTGACCCCTGAGACTGCTCCACTAACCGTTATGCCAAGCAGTCTGTGATTGAGGGGCTGCTTCAAAGTATATTCTCAGGGGCGGTGGTTCTCAAAGCATGTTCCCCAGACTCGCAGCATCAGCCTCTTGGGCTTTACCCTAGAACAACAGAATCAGAAACTCTGGGGGTGTGGCCAGCAATTGGCATTTTAAGAAGCCCTCCAGGTGAGGCTGGGGTACTAGAGCTTGAAAAAAGTAGTCGCTCAAGGGGCCTTCAAAATCCTGCCTTTGAACTCAGCAGGAGCTCGCGCAGCTCTGGCTCTCTCCCCTGACCCCACATGACTCCCTCTCCCAGCCCAGCAGCCTCCCTCTGGCCCTGGCTGCTCCCTGATCTATGTCTTTTCCAGACCTACTCATGGACCTGAGAGCAGGCCAGGGAGTAAGTGGTCAGTGAGTGCTGGCCTTGCCTCTGTCCGCACTGCTGCTGGCGCAGCTCCTGGTTGGGTCTCATTGATCTGCAATCTGCAGGTGTTGCTTCTTGGACTGTTATCCTGCCAGTAATTAGTCTCATGAAAAGCGGTGTGGACTGGGATGCAACTCGTGGGTTGTTTTGAAAGGGGCGCATCTCCCTGGCTGATGGCTTGTTGTGACTGACTGTCAGCTTCAGATGATAGAAATCGGGTCCCAGTGAGAGCATCTACCACGGCTTGGAGCTCCCAGGTCCCCAGGAAGAGAAGAGGGGAGGGAGAAGATGGAGAAATATAGGCCCCGGACAGCTGTGGAGCTGGAAAACAGGGAACCCAGACCTCACCCCCAGCCAATGAAACCACACCCTCTGGGGCTGGCACCTGGGCACTGACAGTTTTTAAAAGCGCCTCCGATGGTTCTTCTTTTTTTCCCCCTTAGCTTTATCTAGATATAATTGATGTACAACGTTGTGTAAGTTTAAGGTGTACAGTGCGATGGTCTGATGCATGTACATATTACAAAGTGAGTACCACAATAAGGGTAGTTAACAAGTCCATCACTTCACATACTATTTGTTGTGGTGGCAAGAACACTTAAGACCTACTCTCTCAGCAACTTTCAAGTGTACGATACAGTATTGTTAACTATAGTCACCATGCTGTACACTAGATTCCCAGAACGTATCCATCTTATAACTGGAAGTTTATACCCTTTGACCGACATCTCCTTTCCCCCATCTCTCGGCCCCTGGCATCCACCAGTCTATACTCAGTTTCTACGAGCTCAGTTTTTTGAGATTCCACATGTAAGTATCATACAGTATTTTTCATTCTCTGTCTGACTTATCTGACTTGCTTCGCTTAGCATAATGCCCTCAAGGCCCGTCAATGTTATGGCAAATGGCAGAATGTCCTGCTTTTTTTATGGCTCACATTTTCTTTATCCATTCATCTGTCAGTGATAGATACTTAGGTTGTTTCCATATCTTGGCTACTGTGATTAATGCTGCAGTGAACATGGGGGTGCAGATATCTCTTCAAGATCATGATTTCATGATTCTAATGTGTAACCAAGGCTGAAAATCATTGCTCTAAATGAGCATTCCTCAAACTTGAAGACAAGTCGGACTATCCCGGAGACCTTGTTTAAAAATGCAGGCCCTGATTCAGTGAGTCTGGAGTGGGGCCCAAGAATCTGAATTCTAAGAAAACTCACCGATCAACTTGCCAAATGACCGATTTGTCTACATCATCAGATTTCCCGTTTGATTTGGTGAAGGCAATATTTAGGAGCTTATTACAGGAGAGTTTGCTTTTGCAAGATATTTCATCAGCAGAAAGACTATCACCAGCATCGCATTTGAGATTTTTAGCATTCATGCTCATTTTTCATGTAAGATATTTTCAGTTCCTTCGGATGATTTGGTATTTGGCAAAATGATTCTTGGTGAATGGGCTGCCTTTGGTGTCCATGGAAGAGTCTCTCAGCCAGCCTTGGGGAGAGGAACCACAAAAATAGGTCTTCGGCTGAGCCCCCGATTGTTCTAAATCCCCCCAGATTTATCAGCCTCTGCCTTCACTTCTTATACGTTGGAGGGCTCTGCTGCTAAAAGTGTTTGAAAACAGAACCTTTTAAATCTAAATGCTGCATTTGACAGTTGAGAAGCATGAGGCTCAGAGAAGTTAAGCAACTTGCCCAAGGTTGCACAGCCAGGCCGTCAGACCAGAGAGGTGCTGCAGGCCCTACATTATCAACTCAGGGGCAAAGCCTGGCCCGTGGCTAAGCAGGCAGACTGCCCAGACCAAGGGTGGGGCCTGGGAGGAGTTTGGACGCAGCACCCTCACTCCCCCTACTCCCCTAGTGGTATTGACTGTCTGCCTCTGAGGCTTTCCTTCTCCATCTCCCTCCGCAGTAGTGGCCAGAAAGGGGGATCAAAGTCTTTTTCTTAAACTTGAACACATCATGGCCTATGAAGGTCAGAGAACAGAGGCCTGCGTCTGCTGCTCCTCTGCTGCCTGTTCCCTAAAGGAGAAGATCCTCCTGCAGTGACGAAGGACCATGTGCTGGACTGAAGGCGGCAACTCCCTCCTGTGGGGCTGCGCTGCCCCACCTCATCATGAGGGAGCCTCCTTAGCTGGGGAGGGGCTGCTGAAACTCCACCCCAGGGCCAGCGCCACAGACTGGCCAGACAAGCCCCGTCCTGGAAATCAGGAGAAGGATTAGATCCTGCAGCCTTCTCTGTGCACCTGAAAATCCCCAGTGCTACTTGTGACCTGGGAGGGAGGGTACCAGGCCCCAGGATCAGCCCATCAGACAGCTGGGGAGCAGGACATACCTTCGGGAGTTCCTGTGGTCCAGGCCTCTGCCTCCGGGTGGGTCAGTAACTTTCATGTCCATCGCATAGATGAGGCAGCTGAACCCCAGAGCTGATCAGCATTGGAGGGAGACAGACCCAAACCTGGTCTCCTGCCCTCTGATTCGGGGATGGAGGGCTGGGGCTGGACAGGTGTCTCCTGGTGTCTTTCACATCTTGTCATCCCTTCCCCCCTCCCTGGTTGCCAGTGGATAGCAGAGTGAGGAACAGGCTGGATGAGCAGGTGTCAGGGACTAAAGGAAGCCAGGAAACTGGAGTGGAATTGAGCAGGAACCTTCTGCCAGGCTTCTGGGGATGGAGCAGCCTCTGGCGTGTGGGGCTGGGCCTGTACCTCCCGTGGCTGAGCTCAGACCGATAGGGTGGGGAGGCTCCCGGGATGGGCTTCAGCTGAGGGCCCCTGGCCTCCTGGGGAGGCGGCAAGGCCAGGCATGTTCCCAGCCCAGCTGTGGGAGGCTGGGGGCCTCTCCAGCAGATGCTCCATCTAGGCACAAGAACTCAAAGGGGTGTATAAAGACCCACACCAGGCAAGTCTGCCCGATGCCCTGTGCCCTCCAAGAGCTGACAAGGAGCATGGTGACCCCCGTCAGGCCACCATGACCTGTGTGTCAGAGTGTCAGAAATGTCAGAGGAGCGTCGGGGCGTGGCGACAGTGGCTGCTCATTGCCACCCCAGGGAGATGCCCTCGCCCACCCTCAGGACCTCCTCCACCGCACCCGCCCGGCCAGGCTCTACTGCACCATGCTTTAGAGTGGGTGCGCTGGGCTGAAAGCCCACTGCCACCACATCCCCGCAGGGCAATCTCCCCAAGCTCTCTACGTCTCCTTTCCCTCATTGTGGGGGAGGACAGCGTTAGGACCTGCCACACAGAGATAAGCTGAGCATTAAGTGAGGAAGGTTCCGGATGATGCTGGGCACAGCAGCTGGGAGTGGCTGTTTTGTCCTCACGCTACAGGAGGAAGCTGAGATCTTAGAGGCAGCCCCGGGGAGGGAAGGGAGGAGGGCTGCCGGCTCAGCTACATCGCAAAGACTGAGGGACTCAGCTAGAGGAGGGAGGCCTGCATCCCCTGTTTCCTGGCCTGCTCTTCCACCTTCCCCCCACCGGGCATACCCTCTGGAGGCCGCAGGGTCCCTGTTTCCAGCTGGGCCAGGCATAGGCACCAGGGCTTTGAGAGCAGGTGGCCTGGGAGCTCAGCGGACCTGCCTCAGCATGGGGCAGATTCTCGTCAAGAGCGCTAGTGGTTGGAGCTGGGCCTCTCACGCCCTGTAACTGGAAGGGGGACTTATGCCTCGAGGAGGAGGGGAGGGGTGGGTGCTGCAAGCAGCCAGCCTGGGTGGTGGCGAGAACGCTCTCCCAGCCCTAATTTGAAAAATTGAGCTGAAAAAGAGTCAGACTTCTCGTGTGACTCGGATGCACCATTATCCCCATCACGCTGAGAAGGCACCAAACTCTGCCTGGCGAGTTCCCAAGGCAGCAGCTTCAGAGGGATGGGCGTGTTGAGGGAGGGGAGAAGGGAGCCCCTCCCTGGCCGCCGGAAGGAGGCGCTGTGACGGGGGTGGGGGTGGGGGGTCTCATCCAGGTGGTGCCTATCCTTCTCTGCCCGAGGCTGGTCCTGGCCCTTCCTGGGTCTCACTTCAGCCAGGCTCAGGATCCTGACCTCAGGGAGCCCCCGCCCCAAGACAGAAAGAAGGCATTGCTTTGACACACCAATAGCCTCGATTTCAGAAACGCAGTAGAAGCTGAACGTAGGCATTAGAAGTGACAAGGTAGCCCTTACGGGGAAGGACCCCACCAGATGTCCACTCTACACTTTTTTCAATACACATTAAGTGAAAAAAGCAGTTTATAAAATGGTGTGTGGTATATCTTAGTCTGCTCAGGAACCACAGGCTGGGTGGCTTATACAATAGATAGTTATGTTCTCACAGTTCTGGAGGCTAGAAGTCCAAGGTCAAGGTGCTGGCAGAGTTGGTTGCTTTGAGGGCTCTCTTCCTGGCTTGCAGATGGCTGTCTTGTGACATGATCCTCACACGGTCATGCGCGTTTGGCGCTGGGGGGAGAGGGAGAGAGAGAGAGAGAGAGACGGTCCTCTCTGGTGTCTCTTCCTATAAGGACACTAATCCTATCAGAGCAGACTCCCCTCCATGACCTCATTTAACCTTAATTAGGGCTTCAGAGGCTTCACCTCCAAACACAGCCACACTGGGGGCTAGGGTTGCAGCATGTGAACTTGGCGGGTGGGGGGACCCAAACATCTAGCTCATAACAAGGAGCAAACCCTGGGCTCCAACCAGCTCCTCTGTTTGCATGTGGGGTCACTTGGGTGTAGTGACGTGAACTCTTTGAGGTCCTCAGTTTCCCCTCCTGGACTCTGAGGGAGATTGTACCTTTGCCTCTCACTTTCTGGGACTGTTACAAAGATGAAGAAGATGACCTCGAGACTGTGAGAGCGCCTTGGGAATGGTGAGGTGCCTTGGAATGAGAGGTAAGGAGAGCTGGGAGTGGTGTTAGGGAACCCCTGAGGACCACCTCAGGTCGGGAGGAGGTGTTTCCCAGAGATGCCCGGAGGTCCAGGTCTCAGCTACAGCATCTGCGCCGACCGGGAGCATGTCCACAAACGCGTGTAGGCTGACCTGGTGCTGTCACTCAGGGGAGTGGAAGTGAGCGTGGGCAGGAGGGAGGGTTGCCATGGTGACAAGGCACCTGGAGCCCCTACTCCCCACCTGCTCTAGCCAGCATTTTTCTCGCTTTTTGAATTCTCAGGATGAGATGGAAATTTGACTTGTTCTGCCAGTAGGTGGCTGATTAAAAGCATTAAACACTAGCAAACTGAACAAAACAGGCCCAGTTTGGCCCACAATTCAGCAATTTCTGACCTAGGTTATCCGAGTTGCTGGTGGGACTGGGCTTGGGAAGGATAAGGGACCTGGAGGGAGGCAGGCGTGGGGAGCTACTTGCATCCAGTGGGTAGAGGCCCAAGATGTAGCCAGACATCCTCCAACGCACAGAACAGCCCCTGGCCACGCACAGCAAAGAATTAACCAGTCCCAAATGTCATAGTGCCAAGGTGGAGAAACCCTGTTGTGTATTGTGCTGGATGATTCCTGTTCGGGGCTGTCCTGTGCGTTGTAGGACATACACACACACACACACACGCACACGCACGCACGCACGCAGGCATGCATGCATGAGTTAGGGAGCAGGCAGAAGAGGACTGTCCCTTAACATTTAGCCTGATGCCACCTCTTCGTCTGAAACACATTCGGGCCAGTTCCAAGCTGCCCGCTCCGTGTTCAGAAGGCAGTTCTCTGATGGAAGATGTTTGTATAAGTGTAGCCATCCCTGCTTTTTCCCAGTGTCTCTGGAGGAAGAGCACAGCCTAAATACTGGTTATTATCATGTTGACAAGATTGTATCTGAAATGTTTTACCCCAGGTATGATCACGTGGGCTCTCAAGAGAGAAACAAGCTCATTTCATTTATGCCTAACGCTTCCCATTTGGAATCCAGTGTCCTTCCCGCTCCCCGCTCCCCACCAGGAGGGTGGTGCCTCCTCTGAGAGAGGGGCGGGCAGAAGCGCAGGCGCACAGGCCGGGCTGGCTCAGCTGTCTTGGGCTCTGAGTCCCTAACAGCTTCCAGGGCTACTTCTCCATGAACCTGAGCTCTTGGAGCGTGTCTGCCATTTATTATTTGATTAGTCTCTCCAAGGGCATCTTAATTTGTCCTTCCCAGTCACGTACTCCAGCCAGATGGTTTGAGAAATGACATCCCTGGGCCTGCTATATAATAAGACAATTATTCCAGCAGCGTGCTACATCACAGCAGTAAGTCCTGAGCTCGGTCATGGCTTTAATTCCCTTCTGGGCTGAGAATGCACGGACGTTCTGAGAAGCTGTAGCTTTCAGATGACTGGAGTATGGCGGTGAAATTCAGGCAGGGCCTTGACTTTGGGGGCGAGGCTTGTTCCCTTCGACTTGCTGTGGTCTCCGGAGTCATGGGAACAGTGTGGGGAGCCACGGCCTCTGGAGCCCACAGAATGGAGCTGGAATCATAGTTCCGCACTAAGTGCGTGCCCCTGGGAAAATGATTTAAACTCTCTGGGCCTCGGTCTACTCACCTGTAAAATGCATGTTGTTATAACAGGTCCTAAAAATGAGCTGTTTACTGGCTGCTCAACATCTCTTTTCCCTTCTTTGGTAACAGCTCCTTGATTTACTTTTGGGGAATTACCTCCCCACCATGTGAAATCTCCGAGGGACACAAGTCAAGGTGTCCTGCACTCCCCTGGCCATAGTGAACACGTGACCAAACCGGGCCGCCGAAATGACTCCAGGTGGGGACACCCTCAGGATGACCCAAACCCTGACGAGACCACTGCGAGAGCTGCTTCCTAGACCCCTGGATCTGCCTGGGTTCCAGGTTCTCTTTTTTTTGTTTGTTTTCTTTTTTGTTTTGTTTTGTTTTTTTTTTTGCCCCGGACGCGCAGGCTCAGCGGCCATGGCTCACAGGCCCAGCCGCTCCGCGGCACGTGGGATCCCCCTGGGCTGGGGCACGAACCCGAGTCCCCTGCATCGGCAGGCAGACTCCCAACCACTGCGCCACCAGGGAAGCCCTCCAGGTTCTCTTTTGATCCCATGTGTCCAGCCTTCTTGTCACTTCCATGAGCTAACCAGTCTCCTTCCAGTAGACTCCTTTGTGCTTTCATTCTTCAGGGTTAATTTCTCTTGCTTGTAACCAAAGAACCCTGTCACCCACAGGCTTGCTGGGAGATGAGAGAGCCGGCCTCAGAGCCTGGTGTTGGTGGGTACTCAGCCAGGGGACACTCAGTCTCTGCCCAGGAGAGCAGAGTTTCTGGAAGTGGAGGAGACAGCCTGAGGCGTGAGGAGCACCCCACGGGTGAGGCTCCGTCTGCTGCGAGGCTGTTTCCCTGCCTGATTCTGCTGCTTTCCTTAGATCCTTTTCTGACTCCCTCTGACTCCTTAGGGTGAGGGGAAAGCTCAGGGGAGGGTTTGAAGAGGGACCACGGATCCTGAGTTGTCCCTACCCCCTGCTCTGGAGGGGGCAGTGGGCTCCAGGGGCTGGGGTTCCCGGTCCACCTCCCCCCAGGCTGCTGAGCCTTCGCGGGGTGGGGAGAGAGGCACTGCCAGGAGCAGAAGCTGTGACGATTTTAAACTGCATCTTCGTATGAGGAGATGAGTTGCCTGAAGCCCCATCAATTTGCCTAAACCTCGGAGAAGCAGGATTTGCTGGGCCCCCCGGACAGCAATCACCGGATCCAGACATGTCAGCGAGAAACAGATGTTCACTGAGTTGCACTAAATGTGCAAAACCACTTCAGCATCACCCACCACGTTTTCTTAAAAAAAAATCTATTTTGTGAGAAATTTAAATTGCACAGAAAAGTAAGTACAAAAAGAATATACCAGCGACCATACTGTCACCACTTTAATAGCTGTCAACACCTTATCCTATTTCTTTCCATGCTTTTTTAAAAGATAGTGAACGTTAGCAATGACGCCATCCTGTTGGGTCCCATCTCTCCCATTTTTCACTCTTCCACGCCTCGGTTATGTCGAGCGAGATTGCAGTGGACCCTTGTACACTGTAGTAAGCGTACACTTGTGTGTCCGTAAGCAGGGCCAGTGCTTTTTGTGTGTGCGTTTACAAAAATGAAACACGTGGTATGGTTCCGTCCATGCCGTTTGTCTTCTTGCTTCTCTCACCCAACATTTTGTTTTTGAAATCGGTCCTGGTGTGTGTGACAGGTAACACACATGCTTCCTTTTCATTTCTGTAAAGCATTCACTGTATAGATAGAGTGCTTTGTGCAGCCCTCACGCTGTAACTTCCCCTAATTCTGTGTCCCCGTGCCTGTTCTTGTCTCTCTGAGCATGTGTGTGAGTTTCCCCCAGAAGGGTTCAGGGTGTGCTTCTCCAGCTTTATGAGATCCTGCCAAATGACCACCGTTGTTTTATTCCCTCCCTCCCAGCTCTCCCCTGCTGCTCCCTCCTCCAATCTCACAGGAGCTTCTTGGGGTCAAATCCAAGGGCCACTGAGCAGCCTCCCCTTCTCTGATGATCCCCGGCCACGCCCACCTTCCTGGCTTCTCTCCCCCTCACGCCCACTCCTGCTTTTCCTGCTTCCTTTGCTGGCTTCTCTTGCCCCTTCTCCCTGTCCCAGGCTCTGCCCAGCCTCTCCAGTCTCTGTTTCTGCCAGGACTCTCATGCTTGCAGAGCGAGGCAGGTGTGGCTGAGATGGGTCTTGTCTGGCCAGCATGATTTTCTTGAAAAGTTTAGAATCTGAACCCCCAGACTTCTGTTCCAACCTCCATCTAGGATAACTTCCTCCATGGCAGAGACTGGAAAGCTAAGGTCTGAATTTCCCAAACTCCCTGCGGGTGTGGCTCCAGAAGTGATTCCGATTGACCATCAGATGCACTTGCGGACGCTTGGATTCAGAACTGCGTGAGCATCTGTTTGCCGCAGCGGATTCCAGCAGGCACGGCGTAGCTCTGCAGCCAGCAGCTGCTGGGGGCCGCTCCTGGCCCCCACCACTGGTGGTGTAGACCTCCAGCCAGCAACCGCCTCTTGCAGCTGCAGCTTCCTGACTGTAGTAGAAGCAGCAATTCCCTTCCCTTGGTGGACCAGTGCTGTGCATTCTGGGGAATCTCTTCTCAGACTAGAGATCAATTATTCTTTCCTCCGTTCCGATGGCTCTGTCAGCACTCGATCCCTGGCATTAAATTCATTGCTGCTTCAGCTAGCTATAATGCTTACTGTTATCTGCAACTGAACCCTGACCAACAGAACCCTAGAGAAGCTGGGGTTTGACCCCTGACTTATCCTATACTTTCCCTGAGAGCACATTCTGACTTCAGTTTCATTCATTTATTTATTGAGTTACCCAAAAAGATGTGTTAAGCATCTACTAGGTACTTCTCACCGTGCTGAACATGGAAGACACAAAACTGGAATCGTACAGGACCGACCAGCACCTGTTCCAGTCTTTGGGAACCCCATTCCCCTGTCTTTTCAACTAGAAACTATGCATATAGCTGTGACTCCTCTTTTTGCTCCCCTCATATGCCTGTAGTCCCTCTGTAAGATCTGGCTTTGTGGTGCCCTTCCTTAAACTGTTGATCTTATTCCACATGACCCGAGGCCCTACCCCATCCAGGCATATCCCTGTGCAGATGAAATGATAGACAAGCCACCGAGAAGGAGGTTGTTAGCTGAGAAGGTCACTTATGTTCTTGAGGTTTTCAAAGAGCAGAATTAGCATCCGCCCCTCCCCCCACAAAGCCCAGGGATTTAAGTCTGAGAGAGATGATAAATTGCTGCTTTTTCCCCAAGACAAAGGGCCTTATCAGCCCATCTGACATAAACAGCTGCTTCCCCTGCAGCTGAATTGGAATTACATCTGGGAAGGTTTAAATCAAACAGACCATTTCTTTTTGTATAAATGGATGCTCTAAATGTTGAGATCTGTCAGGCTCCAAGAGAGGGAGTGGAAGAAACACAGACTATCTTTGACTTTAAATAAGTCAGGGCTGCTGCAGAGTCATACACGCTTTCTTGTCTTTTTCCTTTTCTGAGTGGGAAGGGAGCTTATGAATTATTTAACCTAGACTTCAAGATAAAGAATATTGCCAGAGATAAAGAGGGGCCCTTCATAATGATGCAAAGATCAATTCTGAGAAGACATAGTCCTAAATGTACCCAATAACAGAGCTTCAGAATATAAGAAGCAAACCTGACAGAACTAAAAGGAGAAACAAATGAATCTACTATTCTAGTTGGAAATTTTATTACCCCCTTCTCAGTAACTGATAGAGCAAATAGACAAAGAATACGGAAGATCTGAACAAACCTATCAACCAATTTGTAGAACTCCCTACCCAACAAGCAGAACATACATTCTTTTCTCCTGCAAATGGAACATTCTCCAAGTTAGACCCATATACTGGACTACAAAACATGTCTCAATACATTTTAAAAGATTAAAACCATATAAAGAATGCTACCTAACCAAAATGAAAGGACACTTGAAATAAAAAAACAAGGTATCTAGAAAATCTCCAAATATTGGGAAATGAAGCAACACATCTTTTAAAAATCCATTGATCAAAGAAGAAATCATAAGGAAACCCAGAAAGTATCACAAATTGAATAAATGGTCACGTTCCTTTTCATTTTCAAAAGTAGAATGACCAACTTTCCTGTGTCCTGAGAAACTCCTAGTCCCAGGCAAACCAAGACAGGTGGTCATCCACTGAAATGTTTGGGTTCAGACTATAGGTTATGTGTCACCTTAGATACAGGGCTTTTCTCTCTCTGTCTTTTTTTCTCAGCATTATTGAAGTATAATTGACAAATAAAAATTCTATGTATTTAAGGTGTATGAATTGATGCTTTGATAATGTATACAGTATGAACTAATTACCACGATCGAGCTAATTAACAGACCCATCCCCTTACATAGTTACCTCTTTTGGTGGGGTGGTGAGAACTCAAGATTTCTCTCTCAGCAAATTTTAGGTATACAATACAGTATTGTTACCTATAGTCACATTGCTGTACATTAGATAGCCAGACTTATTCATCTTATAACTGAAAGCTGGTATTCTTTGACCAACATCTCCCCGTTTCTTCTACTCCCACCCCCAACCCTTGGCAACCATCATTCTACTCTCAGCTTCTACGACTCTGACTCTTATATTCTACATATGAGTGAAAGCACGCAGCGTTTGCATTTCTGCATCTGGCTTATTTCAATTAGCATAATGTCTTCCAGGTTTATCCATGTTGTCACAAATGGCAAGATTTCCTTCTTTTTTTTAGGCTAAATAATAGTCCATATAATATATAATATTCCATACTCCTCTCTCTCTTATCTCTATATCTCTCTCCCATTTTCTTCATCCATTCATCTGCTGGTGAACATTGAGGTTATTTCCGTATCTTGGCTATCATGAATGATGCTGCAGTGAACCTGCTGCAGTGGTGCAGAACCTCTTTGAGATCCTGATTTCATTTCTTCTGGCTATTTACCCAGAAGTGGGATTGCTAGATCATAAGGTAGCTCTATTTTCAATTTTTCGAGGAACCTCCGTACTGTTTTTCGTAATGGCTGCACCAATTTAATTCCTGCCAACAGTGCACAAGGCTTCCCTTTCCTCCTCATCCTCACCAACACTTTTTTGCCTTTTTGAGAACAGGTATTCTGACAGGTATAGAGTGATATCTCACTGTGATATGTTTTAAGGATTTATTTATTATGTATTTATTTTTTAATTTTATTTTTGGCCTTAAATTTTTTTTTTTTTTTTTTTTTTTGTGGTATACGTACCTCTCACTGTTGTGGCCTCTCCCGCTGCGGAGCAACAGGCTCCGGACGCGCAGGCTCAGCGACCATGGCTCACGGGCCCAGCCACTCCGCGGCATGTGGGATCTTCCCGGACAGGGGCACGAACCCGTGTCCCCTGCATCGGCAGGCGGACTCCCAACCACTGCGCCACCAAGGAAGCCCCTTGGCCTTAAATTTATATAAAACATAAATTTTATATTTTGGGTCTTAGTTGCGGCACGCAGGATCTTCGTTGAGGTGTGCCGGACCTTTTGTTGCGGCGTGCAGGCTCTTCCTTGCGGCACGGGCTTCTCTCTAGTTGTGGCATGCAGGCTCCAGAGTGCGTGGGCTCTGTAGTTTGCCGCATGCAGGTTCGCTAGTTGAGGCGCGAGAGCTCAGTAGTCGTGATGTGTGGGCTTAGCTGACCCACTGCATGTAGGATCTTAGTTCCCTGACCCGGGATCGAACCAGCCTGCCCTGCATTGTAAGGCAGATTCTTTACCACTGGACCACCGGCGAAGTCCGTATCTCACTGATTTTGATTTGCATTTCCTTGATGATTAGTTATGCTGAGCACCTTTTCATATACCTGTTGGCCGTTTGTATGACTTCTTTGGAGAAATGACTATTCATACCTTTTGCCTATTTTTTATTTGGATTATTTTTTTAAATGTTTTGCTGTGGAGTTGTATGGATTCCGTATATATTTTGGATATTAACCTCTTATTAGATATATGCTTTGCAAGTATCTCCTCCCATTCCACAGGATGCCTGGTACTCTATTGAATATTTTCTTTGCTGTGCAGAAACTTTTTGGCTTGACACAATCCCATTAGTCTATTTTTGCTTTTGTTACTTCTTCTTTTGGTGTCATATCCAAAAAAAATCATTGCCCAGACCAGTATCAAGAAGCTTTTCCTCTATGCTTCCTTTTAGTAATTTTATAATTTCAGGTCTTATGTTTAAGGCTTTAATCCATTTTGAGTTGATTTTTGCATATGGTGTGAGATAAGGGTCCAATTTCATTCTTTAGCATGTGGACATCCAGTTTTCCCAACACCATTTATTGAAGAGATAATCTTTTCCCCATTGTGTATTCTTGGCGCCCTTGTTGAAGATTTGTTGACTACTGATGCCTGGATTTATTTCTGAGCTTTCTATTCTGTTCCATTAGTCTATGTGTCTTTTGCCAGTACCACACCGTTTTGATAAGTCTTCTCTCTTTTTACAGAGGTGGCTTCACTGGTATAATGAAAAGATTTGGTTTCCAATCCAAGCTCTCCCATTTATTAACTGTAACCTTGGGCAAATTACTTCACCTCACTGGCCCTTAATTTCGTCATCTTCCAAATAGTGGCTAATATTACATACTTTGCAAGGTGTTTTTGAGAAGTAAATGAAATAATGTGACTCCAGTGCCCAGCACACAGGAGTTTAGTAAACAGTGTCTATGATTACTATTATATCAGCTTCCTAAATACAGATGTTTTGCTTGTTCGGCTATAAGGCAGGAAGGGGCCTTAGAGATGGGTCATTCGTCCAAATGCCCCATTTGACATTATCATTATCATCGTCATCATCAGAATCGCTAATATTCATGGAGCATTTGCTACGAGCCTCTCACTGTGCTAATTGCCTTGTATGTGTCTTGCGAGGAAGGTAAGTCCCAGAGAAGGGCAGTGATTTCCCACGGTCACACAGCAAGTCAGAAGTAGATGTGGTGTCAGCTCCCCAGTTTCTTTGGTGCAGGGAATCTTCCTACACTATCTTGGAGGGTCTCCTAGCGTTGGGAGCATCAGAAAGCAGAGGGCTGAGGGGGCCGTGCAGGTTCCCAAAGCCTTTGTGTGGGCCCCATCCCTTTCTGATCTCCTGCTGCATGTTCAGAAATGACTGTCTCTTTGGGCCACCATCTCTACCACACCCAGCCAAAGCCTGGGGGTGCTCAGGAGTAAGAGGGAGTGCATTGGTCCTGGGAGTTGCTGTCACCACAGGAGATTCTTTTCTGCTCCCCGATTCAGTGCGGCTGATTTGTAAGCCAGCCCTGAGCCCCCTGCTCCCCTCTGAGCAATGGCCCTATTGCTCAGAGCTTCCTTCTCGCTATAGGGAGGGCAGAAGGCACAGACCCCACTGACCTGCAGCTGGCTCTGTTGTGACCTCCCTGTTTCCTCCCATCGGAGGCTTGTCACAGAGTTTCCATGCTGGCCGTGTGAAGGCAATTATGTTTCCATCCTTACCGTGGAGGGGAAAAAAGAGCCTGAGTGAGGCCACTCGGACCGTGGAGGGGAAAAAAGAGCCTGAGTGAGGCCACTCGGACGCAACGGGGAGCTGGGGCCCGCGATTTTCTGCTTGTATTTCCTCCCTGAAAGAGTAGCAGGGTGAGATGCAGAGCTTGTTTCCCTGGTGAGAACATGCTGACCGCCCTCATGCTTTGCTGGATGGCAAAATGCTTCTTCATTTCCTTTTTTGCCCAGAACTGGCTGATCCCCACGACTCGGATGCTCCAGTTGCTCCCAGGGTACAGAAGCCCCTATAACAGCAGGGCTGGCAGGGGGTCCACACCCAAGCCTTCATCTTCCCCTAAGTGCACTTCTCTTTCCATCACACAAGCCAGATCCCCTGGAATCTGCCTGCTATCCTTCCCCTCCCCTCGGCCATCATCTTTTTTCGCAATAGGATTGAGTACATGTCATGTATGTGATGTGTATTGGGTGCGTATCTAGTACACGATTGTGATATTGTGACATAACTGTTGATCAGGAAGATATCCATTATATAGCATGATCGAAAGGCATCAACATTACCTAGTAGAAATAGGAGCTCAATTGATAAATTCAGGAGAAACTCCGTGGTCCAGCCAGATCTTGAGGAGAGTAGGATTCGGAGGAGAAAGAAAAGAGAAAGGGTGTGTGTTGGGCAGTGGGGTGGAGAGGGTGGAGTCGGCAAGAAAAAAGCAGGCTGGGCCTCAGCCCCAATATGCATTGGAATCTAATGCATTTGAGTTTCTGGGAATGTTTGGGTGGGAGCTGAGACAAAGTCCGGCAGTTAAGAACAAACTGCTCAGCTGCCAGGTGTCAAGATGGTCAATTAGGAAAATGAACCAAACTGAAAGTACCAATCAACGTTCATTCACTAACTGTTATTGACAGCACAAGCCAGAAAGGTGCTGGGTGAGTGCAGACTGGGGGTTGAGGGAGACGTCTTACCACTGAGCAGCCTTGAACAAAAGGACCCAGGGGAGCTGGATGGAGAGAATGCGCTGGCTGAAAGCCCTCCCCTGCAATAAGGAGGACCCTGAATGGAGGTACATTATGAGTAAGCGCATAACGTGTATTAATTCGTGCTAAAATTTAGGCATTTGAACCAAAACTTCCTGTGGTTGTGACTTCTTGAATTTTGTTTTATTTTATTTTTTAGTATGGCTCCCCAAACTCCTGGGGATGGGAGAAAAAATATGATCATTATTTGTAATGATACTGGGAAATATCTAAATGTAAGGTCACTATGGCCTTGAAACTGAAACATAATAATCAAATTGTTTCTTTGCCTTTTCGGGGTTGATTCTTGACTTGCACAGTATAAGTCAATATGGTGGAAGGCATATCAGATATGGAGGTTGTTTTGTAAACTTTCTGGGTGGAAGTTTTAAAATTATTTTACTAGGCAAATGGGGTAGACTGATACCAAAACCCCCTCAATCTCAATGGCTTAATACAGTAAAATTTCACTTCTTGCTCGTGTCACAGTCCAATGAGGTCTCGTACTGGTTATTGGGAAGTGGGCAGCTGGGCTTAGTCTGTTCTGTTCTGTGATTTAGGGACCCAGGTTTCTTCCATGATGTGGGTCTTAAATCTTCTAAGGTCTTGTCCTCTTTACATTCAGCTGGCAGAAAGGAAATGAAACCTCACGAAGGAGGAATTTTAGAGCTCAGACCTGGAGGCCGTGTTCAACAATTCTTGCCGCATTCCATTGGCCAGCACTTAGTGTACTTATTTTGGTCTTCCTCCAGGGTTCCTGGTACATAACCCCTAAAACCCTTGTAATTCCCTAACTGATAAGAGCTATAGGGGCATCTTCTGTTACAGTGTTTCACTTTTGTTCCCACTTCCTGAAATAGCTCCAGAGCAATGAAGGTAAAATGGGTGTCTTTTATTATTCATAACAATTCTCTTTCAATCACACTTGAGTTCATATTAATGAGATGACTTTTGGAAAAGCCCTAAAGATGAGGGCTGGTTGCCAGGGGAATCAACTATGTGATTAGAGGGCTGAAACTTTCAGCCCCACCTCCTGGGAGGGGAAAGGTGCTGGAGATCAACTTAATCACCGGTAGTCAATGATTTAATCAACCACCACGTGTTCATAATGAAGTCTCCGTAAAAATCCCCGGTTGCTGGATATGTGGAGGTGCTGGGGCTGGGCTGGCGGTGTGCCTGGAGAGGGCATGGAAGCTCGAAGCCTTTTCCCCTCATGCCTTGCCATATTCATGTCTCCCGTCTGGCTGTTCCTGAGTTATAATAGACCTGTATAATGTTCCTTTCATAACAGACCTGTAATCTAGTAAGTAAACTGTTTCCCTGAGTTCTGTGAGCTGCTCTAGCAAATGATCAAACCCAAGGTGGGGATGGTGGGAACCTCTGACTTATAGCCAGTCAGTCCGAACCACAGGTGATAACATGGACTTATGATTGGCGTCTGAAGCGTGGGGACGGTCTTGTGGGGCTGAGCCTTTAACCTGTGGAATCTGGGGCTAACTTCAGGTAGACAGTGTCAGAATGGAGTTAAATTGTAGGACGAGTAGCTGGCTTCACAGAATTGCCTGGAGTGGGAAAATACCCATGCGTCTGGTCAAGGAAGTGTGACCATGGCAGAAGCAGCATGTGAGAGTAAAGGAGAAACAATTTTCTTCCTATTCAAAAACAAATTCATATATGAAACTCCAGTGGAGAAAATTAGAGGAGGATTTAAAAACAACCCTCAGGAGCTAATATTTTCTATTGTTCTCTCTCTTTCATTTTTATCATTTTTTTAAGTGTATAAAAACATTAAAAAAAATGACACTGGGTGCTCTGTACCTTAGGGCGGTTTGGTGTTTCCCTGGGGAGAGGCTTGAGTTTCTCTATTCAGATTCTCAGTTGGATCTCAAGTGATGCCCTAGGGCAGGGCAGGCCCACAGCTACACACTTTGCAGTCAATTCCAGGAAGCTGAGCCAAGAGTCAAAACAGAAATTTGCAAACCCTGCAGGAAACACAGTTATTTAAGCACAAATTCTGTTTGTTTAGTGAGGAGATTAACAGTACTTATGCGGGGCTTCCCGTTGCCCTCACCCACCGCAACTAGAGAAAGCCTGCAGGCAGCAATGAAGACCCAACGCAGCCAAAAATAAATAAATAGATTAAAACAAAAACAAAGAAACACAGTACTTATGGGGAAGGTGGATTATTTTCAACAGGGTGGTACAAATGTAGAAGGACACATGAAGAGGAGGAGGGTCATTGAGTAACCTGTCTGGGCTTGCTGTGAGCCTGTTGCACAGAGCTGGTGGCCAGCCCTGAGGCTGACGGTGCTGCAGGGTCCCCACTAATCCTCTGGGACTGTTCTTAGGGAGCTGGACCAGAAGCATCTGTGGGGCTGAGTCCTGCCCAGCTCTGAGCGTGCTGTAAGGAGAGCTGTGTCCCGAGTTCCTGTTGGAGAACTGAAGCCCGTCTTGCTTTTCGATGGGGAGCTGAAACAGCATCCTCTGGAGACAGAGCTCTGATCCCTTTGGGAGGGCAGACAGTCAAGTCTCCTCGATGCTGCGCGGAAGCCCCTTGTTCTGAAGGTGAGTTTGCCGTGGTTCTTTTGCGCCACACCCACCGACACTCCGGCTGGGGGGATCCTGAAGAGGCCCCAGTGGAAGGACTTAAGGGATGGAGAAGAGTTCTTTGTAGAGGAGCTGACACCGAGTCAGTGTCCCTACGATCGGCTGTGTCTCTTCCTGTCCTGAGCGACAGGGGCTTTTAAGGATATACCTCTTGACATCACAGAAGTCCCTGAATTGCTGTGTCAAAAAGGGAATTTGCCTTTTTGTCCTGAAAGAAGCTTACCTTTACAATGAGCAACACAGCACTTAAAAACCATTGCAGGGCTTCCCTAGTGGCACAGTGGTTGAGAGTCCACCCGCCGATGCAGGGGACACGGGTTTGTGCCCTGGTCCGGGAAGATCCCACATGCCGCGGAGCGGCTGGTCCCGTGAGCCATGGCCGCTGAGCCTGCGCGTCCGGAGCCTGTGCTCCGCAACGGGAGAGGCCACAGCAGTGAGAGGCCCACGTACCGCAAAAAAAAAAAAAAAGAATCGTGAGGCGATTAATAGGTTAGAAGCCCGTGTGTCCAGGAGAGAGAGGGAACACCCTCCTGGGCGCTGCTGTTTCCCCTGCGGACCCCGATAGAGGCCATGGAATAAACATCAGGGCATGGAGCCCCACCTGCTACCTTGTGTGTATTTGGAGGAAACCTAGCATTTGAGGAACCCAAGATGGGCAAAGCGTGGGCATGTGTGCTCTAGGTGCCCCGGGGTAACATGTGGAACAATCCGGAAGGTTGCTACATAGTCCCCGCCCCTTTGATGCCCCTCCCCCCTCAGCCCCAGCCACGCTAGGTTGTGGGAAGGACTGAAGGGCTGTTACTGGGAGTTAGTGGCTCTCCCGCCCTGCTTGGGTTCTTCTCCCCTCTCACCTGTACCTCTGCAGCAGGCTCCCAGTGGGCACCCCAGGTCCCACCTATCCCCCTTCAATTTTCCCTCCGTACTCCGTACTCTGGAATGAGCTTCATGCCCCTACTTAAGACCTGTCATTGGGTCCCAGTGCCTAGAGAATAAAGCTCCAACTCCTTAACCTGGCTTGCAGGTTCCTTCCAGATCTGGCCCTGCCTCCCCAGCCTGCCTTTTCTGTACATCTGACCCTCTTCGCCCGAACTCTGCTCAGCCACCTGCACCACTGGCACTTCTGGGTTGGGTGACTCTGATCTTCCAGGTCTTTGTGTTTCTTTCTCTCTCAGTCTTTCTCATCTTCCAAGTCTCATTCCAAGCATGTCCTGACCCATCCCCTCAGGTTGGAACTAGCCACTTCCTCCTGTGGGCAAGGCCAGGGTGCATCTGGGCTTCAGGAAGAGTGGGATCCAGGTGCTTGGACGCTGTCAGACTCTCTCTTGCTCCAAGTTCTTAGCTACTCTGCCACTCAGCTCCATTCAGTTGGGGTCTTATTTCACTTAGTGGGAAACAGGCTTGCCCAGGATTCCCTGTGATGGAGTTCATTCAAGACACAACTACCCCAAGATATGCCTCCTTGACATACTGAATATCTTAAGATGAAGGAATTAAAAAAAAAAAAAAAGTCAGAAGCAGGAAGGTCACTCTGACCCCTTCCACCTTCATTCTTCTTCCCTGAAACAAAAAAATCTCCCAAGTGGAAGGTACCCTCCCTGCACCAGGAGTAAGGAGACATTCTTATCTCCAGACACAGGAATTTGGGGCTGAGAAATCTGTACAAACAAACCTTGTTAAACCACCCCTTATCTTCCTAGCTACTTCATCATGGCTCATCAGCCCTAACCCAAGCCTTTTTTCTTGTCAGTTGTTCACAAATTTATTGTTTCTTTGTCTAAAAGGTATAAAAGCTTCTTGCTCTGGACACTTCTTTCGGTCTTCGTTCTCTTGTGAAGGCTCCCATGTACGTGTAAAAATTCAGTAAAATGTGTACGTTTTTGTCCTGTTGACCTTGGTCAGTTTAGTTTTTAGACCCAGCCAGGGACCCTAAGAGGGTTGAGGAAAGTTTTTTCTTCCCCTACACCTGTCTTACTTCTGGGCTCCTCACTGCTGCAGAGCACAGGCTCTGGATGCGCAGGCTCAGCAGCCATGGCTCACGGGCCCAGCCGCTCCGCGGCATGTGGGATCCTCCTGGACTGGGGCACGAACCCGTGTCCCCTGCATCGGCAGGCGGACTCTCAACCACTGCACCGCCAGGGAAGCTCCTGTCTTACTTCTTAAGGGCTCAATCTTAAGAGGGCTCATTCACTTTCTCAATTTCAATTTGAAAAGTCTTAGGAAAGAATTCCGATTGGCCTTGCTTGGGTCAGTAGGCCACCTCCGACTCAGTCAACCATGGTCAGTGGGAAGGGTTATTATTATTATTCATAATGTCATCTAAATATATGTAGCTTTTTAATTAGTCGACTACTAACTTATTTCTAATGACCTTGATACCAACTAACACAGTGAGTTCACTGTGACTTGACTGAAACTTCTCATGTCTGTATCTTTTCCACATGACCTGCCATCAGGTTAATTCACAGACAACTGATTTGCTGAATGGCCACTGTCAATCCACCACCTTGACTGAAAAATTAAAATAAAAAGATAAAACATGGTAGTTTTTTTTTTTTTTTTTTTTGGTTAT
>NW_020174301.1:8427747-8478246 GCF_003031525.2 Neophocaena asiaeorientalis asiaeorientalis | reverse complement strand
TAAAAAAAAAAAATAAAACATGGTTGTTTTTTTTTTTTTTTTTTGCGGTATGTGAGCCTCTCACTGATGTGACCTCTCCCGTTGCGGAGCACAGGCTCCGGACGCGCAGGCCTAGCGGCCATGGCTCACGGGCCCAGCTGCTCCACGGCATGTGGGATCTTCCCGGACCGGGACACGAACCCGTGTCCCCTGCATCAGCAGGCGGACTCTCAACCACTGTGCCACCAGGGAAGCCCAAAACATGGTAGTTTTAATTTACTGATTATCTTTCTGTCTTCACGGAAGTATTTTAAGGAATATTCAGTTTGTTTTTGCCTTCACTCCCTGTTAGCAAAGCCAGAGCCTGAAGAACAGAGACTAATGATGAGGGAAGAAAGCTGGGGACCCCAGAGGGAAAGACAAAAACATGAGGAATCATGAATATATTTATAAGAACATATTCCTAAGACTATAGCCTTAAGATGATCTATTCATTGAATAAAATTAACTCATTCAAAAATATATTCAAGGAAAATACATGCAAAAGGAATAGTCTTGAATAAAAGAATTCTGCTTGCTATATTCTTATGAATAAATATATGTCAATGACAAGTGTATTTGTGGGAAACTTCATATCCCAGATAATCTTATTAATATATTTTCTTGGACCCCTTGTAACAGGGAAGAGGCAAATCCAATGTGTTGGATCTGTTTCTTTTACTTTAACCTTTGCCTTCTGCTGCTTTGTTCACTAAAAGGATACTGTCTATACATAATGGGCTGCCTCAGGGAACCCTGCCCCTCTGCCTGAATGTTAAACCAAAGTGCCTTTGTTCAGGGAAACATCCGGACCCTGTTCCACCTGGGGATGGCTATAAGAAAAAAGAAATTAACACACCCCCTCTCCAAGGCTGGCCATTCCAGGGGATATTTGCAAAACATATGGCCTTTTTACTTTACTTCCTCATCTCCTCCCCCTGTCTGTGCTGTAAAAGAAACTGGCATCCAAACCCCAGAAGATGGTTATTCTGAGACATTCTGCCATCTTCTGGGTCTGCCGGTTTTCCAGATAAAGTCATATTCCTTGTCTCAACACCTTGTCTCCGATTTATTGGCACATTGGCCTGTCCTGTGGCAAGCAGAGTGAGCTTGGACTCTGGAACACCCTCAGTCTCTCCCCTTCTCTGCCCCCAGCCTTGTTGATTGCTACTTTGTTTCTTTAACCTAAAGGACCTCAGTGCCATGAACTTTTCCTCCTAGGTGTGCCTTCTTTTTATCATATAAACACTACTTTTCCCACTGTGTTTCTTCCTGGCTCCAGGTCAGACTGCGTGTTAAGTAAATAAGTGAGATCATGGGACAACCATCTCCTTTAACTCACACCCCATTCTTCCACTAATCCTCATCATAATTATTATTAATGCTGTCTAACAGGTGTTCATTTTCTTGGTAACTACCCCTCACAGTGAGTCAGGCTGGGCTTGCAGCCAGAAAACCCCCCTCCCACCTTTTTCTCTGAAATTGCCACCAGCCTGAGGAAAAGATTCTCTACCCTAGAACTGGGGCCCTTGGAAACTAATATGCCACTCCACACTTGTGTTCCCTTATCTTTGAGTGGGAAGAAACAAAACTGAGATCTGACCTCATTTGAAAATGAGTGTTTGTGCTTCTGGTATTTTAAATTGTTTAGGAAGCATTGGGTTTTTTTTTAATTTTTAAAATTGTTTCTTGGCTGCATTGGGTCTTCGTTGCTGTGCGCGGGCTTTTTCTAGTTGCGGCAAGCTGCAGCGTGCGGGCTTAGTTGCTCCACGGCATGTGGGATCTTCCCAGACCAGGGCTTGAACAAGTGTCCCCTGCATTGGCAGGCAGATTCCTAACCACTGTGCCACCAGAGAAGTCCCAGAAGCATTGGTCTTTTTACACAGTTTGGCAATAGTCTTCAAATGTGTAGAATGTGCTCGATACCAGTTTTATGTTAATCCCAGCAACGCCATGTCTTGATGGCTTGAATCTGTGTGTGCCCACTATACTTACACATTTTCCTCTTTATTAAATCACATCATGGCATCGTTGGAGCTCTCCAGGGCACGTTCTATGACTTAATTATTTAACCACAGAAAAGAAAAGCATATTATGTTTCCAGGCAGTGTTTTCACCTGAACTTGAGCGTATTTCCCACTGTGGTCTAGAATCAGTGTGCTTTCATCTGTGGGGCCTTTAGGGACTTTCCACCCCCTCACTTGTTCCCGTAAACCAATTCTTCTCCCTATCGTGCGCCACTCCTTCTCCCTATCGAAACCAATTCTTGGAGTTTTTCAGTTGACGGGGACTTGCCAGACAGCGGGTAATTTTCCAGTTGCCCGTAACAGGTATACGCCCTAACCGCCACAATGAACAGACAACTATAACGGCCAGAAGGTGGGACAAAAGTTCCTAAGCCAATGAATTCAAAAGTCACCACATTTACCCAATCATTGTGAGAATATACCCGCCCTATGAGTAAATAAACCTATACAAAGTACGTGATTCCGCTTTTAGGGGTTCCCCATCGGCCTCCTGCGTGAGGTTCAGGGAACCCCGGTGCATCGGCTCCTAATAAACCTCTTGCGTGTTGCAGCGGCTCTCGACTCTTGGCGGTTCTTGGGCGAGTTGGAATCCCTCGTAGACCGTTTGGGTCTAACACATCCATGCTTTCAACCTGCTTACATTATTCTGATTTTTGTTGCTCAAGGTACACGTCAAAATTAGCCTTTAAATACTGGTTTACCCTTTGTCATAATTACATTGCTCTTCACCCCTGAGACTTTATTTCTTGATCGTGTGCTAAAAAGCACCAAGGCTTCAGGAAATAAAAATACATCTAGTTAATATTTTTAAAAGAATCCCATGATAGTAGAAGGAGTTATGCGTGGATTGAATTAGACGGAGGTGGCTGACTGTTTGGGCAGGTGGCTGACACTGGCACTGAGATGCTCCAGCTGGGTGGATCTGGCCTTGAGCAGATGGGCTGGGCTCTTAAGGGAAGATGGGGAGAATTTTAGAAACCAAGCTTTGAGTTTCTGCCCCTCTCACACTCTTCATCTGTAAACTGTGGATAGTCGGAGCTAATATTTACTGAGTGCTTACTCTGTGCCAGGTGCTATTCTAAGCACTTTAGTCATTCAGTCTTCTGAGATGGGTACAAAAATTACTGTGTCCATTTTAGAGACAGGAAAACTGAGGCCACCTAGGAATTAAGTAACAGCCCGTAGTCACATATCTGGTCTGTAGTGGAGCCTCTATTTGACCTCAGCAGTCTGGCTCCATAATCTACACTTTTAACCCCAAACTGTACAGAATGAGAGCAGTTATCCTTTCAATTTATGAAGGAATTAAATGAGGGACTTTTTGTAAAAAATTAATTATTTATTTTTGGCTGCATTGGGTCTTCGTTGCTGCACGCAGGCTTTCTCTAGTTTCTTTTTAAATGTCTCAGGGAAAGCAAAGCCCACCTGCTCTCTGCTCCAGGTCGAACTCTTCCCCAGTAGTGTCTGTTTCAGCTCAAAGGCCATTTTCAGTAAAAAAAAAAAAAAAGGAAGGTGAACAGACATTGTGCAAATCAATTCTTTCTCCTGTAAGATAAATGCTCTGCCTTTGAGGAATCGAAGGAAAAAGGCAAAGGTTGAATTTTTAAAGCAGACAAGATCCTGTCTCCCTCTATCTCCAGGGAAAACTTTTTTTCTTGTCTCATCCCCGCTGGCTGGAACCAACATCGTGTCTTAATGGTCTGCTCCTGCTTCAACTGATTTGGGAAGTTGTCAGTCTCCTTCATCTGGATGTAACTTAACCAGAACCTACCAGATGCCGTGGGGAGCAGAAGGATGAATCATCATCCCTGGCTGGTCTCACGGGGGCAATCAGCCCAACAAATGAAACCCAGGGGAAGGAGAAAGCAGCGCGTTCAAGTGAGAGCGGGAGCCAGAACTGGAGGGGCAGCCAGAGCTGGAGGAGTTGGGGAGAGGAAGAGGTCGGGGTGGGCTTGAAATGGGGAGAAGTGGTCCCTTTTTTCTTGGTTTTATAAAATAAACAGGATTTTAAAAGATAAACATGGTTGAGGATGCCCTTACTTATGGGGTGGGGTAGGGGGGGAGCAGGACACAGCCCAGGCAAAGGTGATGCGTTGGGAGTGAACAAACTTGGCCTCTGAGCACAGCTCATTTTCTCTATTTTATTATTATGTCTGCACAGCCAAAGTGGTTTTCAATTTTGAACGAATAGAAGAGACAGGTCAGAAAGTTCTGGAAAACCAGATGAATTGGTTTCTCTTTCAGGTGGTCATTAGTGTCACGAGAACACCCTCCACCCAGAGGAAAAAGCACTGAGTGTGAGTTCCAGAGAGCTGGGGCATGGCCTCGCTGTGCTACTGGGTGGCTGGGCGACCTTGGCCTGTCCTTCAGCTTGGCCTCAGTCTCCTCACCTGTAAAAACCCCTTTTACCCTGAGTTCCATGTTTGTCTTTTTTCCTGGACTTCTTGGGAAGCACCTGGGTGCCCTGGATGGATTTTGCGGTACCAGAGCTTGGTTGAGTGGAGCCAGTGACCCAGGGACAAGGTGCTCTCAGCAGTGAGACACAAAATGCTGTGTGGGATCTCCAGGCGTGTGGGCTTCAGTAGTTGCGGCTCGTGGGCTTCAGTAGTTGCGGCTCGTGGGCTCAGTAGTTGTGGCTCATGGGCTCCAGGGCGCAGGCTCAGCAGCTGTGGCGCACGGGCTTAGCTGCTCCGCGGCATGTGGGATCCTCCTGGACCAGGGCTTGAACTCATGTCCCCTGCATTGGCAGGCGGATTCTTAACTGCTACGCCACCAGGGAAGGCCCTGAATACGTAATTCTTTTGTTTGGATCTGGTGAATCATGAGAATCAAACAAAACGCAACTTAACTAAACTCTGAAGCCTGCAGCAATTACACAGGCTGACTTTCCTCATGCTGCTTATGTCTTGAGAGCTGAAAAGTTGTGAGGGGTACACAGGGACTAAATTATTTCCTTCAGAGAATCTTCCCTCAGGGAAGTTCGACTCCAGGGGCCTAAGGTTATTTCCTAGATTTGTAAGAAGGCCAGTGTGTGGAGAGAAAAACAAAAGTGAAGCTGTGAAAGGATGTCCAGGTGCATTGGCTAGAAGGTAGACCGTCTTTCATTAAGGAGGAACCAGCGACAAGTGGTGTCATCCAGATGTGTGGACAGATAATGTCATCCAGGTGTGTGCAGACAAGTGAGCGATGGCGTCCAGGCGTGTGGATAGTTGACGTGACTCTCTCAGGACCACAGACTTGGGCTCCTGGACTATCAGAGCTTGTGGAGACCTCTGGGATTGTCTAGTTCTCCTTCCCCAGCCTGCTCTACCGATGAGGACACAGAGATCCTGAGTTGGGTAGGGCTTGCTCTGGTAGTTACTTTCCGTGCGGGATTTGCAGCCGATGTCCTGAGTCATGGTCCAGGAGCATGAGGCTTGCCTTCCTCTTATACCTCTTCAAGCTGTCTGCTTCTCCTCATCCCAGCTCGCTCTACAAAATCCTGGCTGGTGACGATCCCAGCCTGTCCTGTGGACTCCACCTGGTCCAGGGCTCCACTGGCTTGGATTTTGGCCTCAGACATTATTTGTCATGGGGTTATGAGCTTCAGTGATGTACCCCACGGGTGCCTCATTTCAACAACATATTAAAGTAGAGATCCCTCTGCTGAGCCCAGAACCAAGTGGAAAGCAGAACCTTACTGAGGCCGACGCGTGCACTTGACACAGCTCCTGCCGGCTGAGCCAGTGTTCCCCCAGCCACACCCTTGCCTCAGGAGAATTTGTCCTTCCCAGCGGCCATCGTGAGGCCTTGGTTGGCAATGGGCTGTAGGAAGGGGAGCATGCAGGAAAAACCTGGTTGGGGTGTTTGGGGGTTTTCCCAACATCCATGGAAAATGCTGCATTTCCTTTCCACCCTCACCTGACCATTATAAGAACTCAAGCTGTAGTTAATAAGCTGTTATAATTCATGAAGCAAAAGAGAGTCCCCTGTAGCGCTAATAAGTTTGAATTGGGTCACATCTTGTGACTTCTAAATTTTCCTTTGCTGAATGGCCCCTTGGAGAAATCTCTCTAAGAAGGCATACGGGAACATGTTTATTTTATTTTATTTTAATTTCTCTGCATTTGAATCTTGAGTTTTTGCAAAATAACTAATGAATATCGAGCAATGTGAGAATATGTTGGTCAGCTAGAAGACATCATCACTCACAGTATGCTTTACTCTCAACCCAAATACAAGTACATGGAATCTTCTTTCCAGCATCATTGAGATACAGTTGACATACAGCCCTGTGTAAGCTTAAGGTGCACTAGTTGATTTGATATACTTATACATCGCAAAATGATTACCACTATAGTGTTAGCTAACGCCTCCATCACGTCACATAATTACCCTGTCTTTTTTGTGGTGAGAACAAATTTAAGATGTAGCCTCTTATCAACTGTCAAGTATACAATACAGTATTATTAACTATAATCAGCATGCCGTACATCAGACACCCAGAATTCATTCATCTTACAGCTGGAAGTTTGTACTCTTTGACCGACATCTGGAACATCTTTATTATCTTTATTATAGTGAGGTTTGTAATAACAGAAAGTGGCAAACAACCTAAATGTCCATCAGTACTTTTCTCCGGGTTCAGATATATGCATGTAAATGCACAGAGAAAGGACACGTGTAACCTCTGAGGGAGAGAGTGGGGTTTTAGGCTTCTCTGTTTTATGTCTGTTAAACAGGAGAATGTGTTCAGATGCTACTTATGTCATTAAAAGTAACTTGAAAAAGATGTGCTATAGAGAAACCACCGAGCTAGTACAAGACAATTGTCTTCCAGTGTCTTTCATACAAGGAGAGTGTGAGGGCTGAAATCCACGGTTGCGCTTCTGTGGCAGAAAACCAGGCTGCATTTGGCAGCTGCTTCGTGCCCCCGGGCTGGCATCCCAGTCAACTTTGGGGAAGTAGGGAGCCAGGATTACGCATGGCAGACTGTAGGACAGTGGTTCTCACGCTTGAGTGCGCATCAGGAGAACCCGCAGTACTTGTGATAGCTTCTTTTTCCCAGGTCTCACCATCAGCGATTCTGATTTAATGGGTCTGTCTTTTGGTCCATCAATCTGCATTTTTGGTTTGTTTTTTGGCCCTGCCTCCGGGCTTGCGGGATCTTAGTTCCCCGACCAGGGATCAAACCCCGGCCCACGGCAGTGAAAGTGCTGAGTCCTAACCACTGGACAACCAGGGAATTCCCTCAATCTGCATTTTTAATAAGGGCCAGAGTTGATTCTGATGAAGGTAGTCTTTGGGAGGAGAATAATACGTTTCTGTTCTTCCCCCTTTGCTGAGACACTGCTCACGATGTCCTCACAGATGAAAGCCAGGGCTGTTTCCCTGGTGACAGGGACCCACTTGCTAAGATAAAACACAGGGAAGACACACTCATCCTAGACATTCTAACTGCCAGACTGCCATCCCGAAAAGCTGTGTGTGTGTGTGTGTGTGTGTGTGTGGTGTGCGCGCACACACACATGAACAATGCACTTGAAAAACACTGCGAGGACCATAGCAGTTCTGTGCTTTGTCTAAAAAAAAGACAGGAAGGGGCCGTCACGTTAGATAGCAACACCAGAATGAACTTAGGTATGTGTACATAATAATTCAGAGGTGGACGTAATGAGGTGCAGTTTGGCTCATCCTGAGACATATATTAATGGAAACCCAAATGAGGGGCTTCCATAAGGTCATGGGTTCCATGTAAATGTGACCACAAAGAGCCCTTCACTGCTAAATGGCACAATGCACATACAAGATAATTTTTACCATCCATAAAAGCCATTTCTAGTCAATAATGAAACGGGATAGGAAGCAAAATGGGAAAGCAAATTGTCTTGTCCCTACCTTAGGAAAAGAATGTAATAGAAATGGCTTTCAAGTGTTTTGTTTTGGTCTCCATGCCTATCTATCTATCTATCATTTAGCTACCTATCTATCTATGCACTTGTATATATTTTCTACTTCTAATAGACTAAGGTTAGGTATGCCATCCATGCTGCTAATATCTGGCTATTGGTAAGAGTCCAATCAAAAGTTGAAAAATAAAATGGGCTGAGATCCTGACTTGGGCAGGTTGGTCAAGCCTTATGTCTTTTAAGGGGGTTTTTGTACAGAGTGTCACTAAAGAAGGTGGCCTGACTGTGTCCTAGATCTTCAGGAATTGAGTGAAGTCCAGGGATGGTTGCAGTGAGACTGCCTGTGGCAAGAGACCCTAGATAAGTGAAGGGCAGGTACTACAGCTGCCCTAGAATGTCTCAGAGAGTTCAGGTCCAGCAACTCAGCCAGCCTGGACCTCCCCCCAGCCCTGGATAATCACATCAAAAATAGGCAGCCCTGGCAGCATCAGTCCTGGACCTCTTGGGATATTGTTAAAGACATACATTTGGGCTTCCCTGGTGGCGCAGTGGTTGAGTCCGCCTGCCGATGCAGGGGACACGGGTTCGTGCCCCGGTCCGGGAGGATCCCACATGCCACGGACCAGCTGGGCCCGTGAGCCATGGCCGCTGAGCCTGCGCGTCCGGAGCCTGTGCTCTGCAACGGGAGAGGCCACAACAGTGAGAGGCCCGCGTACCGCAAAAAAAAAAAAAGACATACATTTCAAAGACATACACCATCAAAGGGAGGAGGAAGGAGCTGTGCCATGCAGCACCCTCACCCAGGTGCTCCACACCAGGGCCTGCTAGGGATGCGGGGGTTACTGGGAACACCTCCCCTGGGAAGAAATGATGCTGAGCGGTGGCTGGGGAAAGAAGGGGGATGGATTCCTGACACAAAGCTTCAGCCTGAAGAACATTTTGATAATTAGAAAGACACAGTGAACACTCGCTTCTTGTTCATTTCCTGCCACCTGAACACTTATTCATAATGGGCCCTAAGTTGTTGTGTATGTTTGACATAAACATAAGAAAGGGGACATGTTTAAGCAACCTGTGCAATGTTGATATGGTTGAGTAACAAATGTTGTGAACACTTCCAAGACTCTTGTGCGTTAAAATAAATATGATGTATAAGGGTAAACACCATTCTAATTTACTAAAGCAATTAGTAAATTTCCCAGTGAGCATTCATGTCCCCCTTTCACAGCAGGTGGTGGTAGTAGCATTTATCAAGATCATACAGCATAGTGATTTTTGTAGACTGCTCTCTTACTAGACTGCAGAATTCTAGACAATGTTGTTCTTTTCTTGGGGTCTCTGATTCTTCTTGCAATGTCTCACCCTGGGCTTTGTATGCCTAGTAAACAAGGATGAAATGAAGGAAAGCCTTTAGATTAAAAACTAGCTAATTCTTCTCATTACAAAGACTATCTTCCAGAGTAACATTCAAGTGAAAGAGTTGGAATTGCACGCCAGAAACCCTTTGACAAGAGGTGGTGACATAAGGCAGGACAAAGGGTTCCCCCAAAGTAGCCCCCATTACTGTGAGCCAGCTGTGTGCCAGCTTGTTCACACGTATTGGATCTTCTCAGCGTTCTTCAGAGATGGGCATTATTATGAATTTCTTATATTTTCCAAAACTGGGATTCTTCTGTGAATAGGACAATTCATGCTTAGTAGTGGCGGCGCCGTTACCCAAGCCCGAGAGCTGTATGCTCTTCCTTATTTGGACTTTGTGACCATTTCTGTCCTGCTGTTGGCAATCAACTTGTGCTTATCGTAGGGATTTCTTTTTGTCTTAAACGTCATCTTTCTCCATTTGCCCTGTTGCTGTTTTAAGAAGCAGTAAGAGGACAATCTGAGAAAATTCAGTGTTTTTGAGACACAGCTCTGGGATCTTGCTGTCTGAAGAGAGCCAACTATGAAGGCTGGTAGCACTCCCAAGCAGAGTACTTTGGGAATTTTAAAAGTGCTGTATTGGTGTAGGGTACTGCTTCGCAACCAGGGGTGATTTTGTCTCCTATCCCCACCACAGGGGATATTTGGTAATGCTAGAAACATTTTTGGTTGTTGCAACTAGGTGTGTGTACAACTGGCATCTGGAGGGAAGAGGCCTGGGGTGCTGCTAAACATGTCATAATGTAAAGGACAACCTCCCACGACACAGGATTTATCCTGTCCAAAATGTCACTAGTGCCGAGGGTGAGAAACCCTGGTATAAGGTGTTGCTATATTTCTTATATCTTTGAAAGCTGTTTTTTGGGGGGAGTTTTTCTCATAAAGTGGGGCACAGTTATTACATACATTAGGGTAAACTAAATTAATATGCTCTAAAATGTACATAATACTTTTACATCCTTAATTCTCTCGTCTTAATCTGAGATTTTCATTCAAAATGATGGAGAAGCAGGGTAGCAAATTAAGAGAGCGTATGGGTCTCCTCAGAGCTTTTGGTCTTTTTTTTTTTTTTTTTTGTTGTAACCGGGCCTCTCTCTGTTGTGGCCTCTCCCGTTGCGGAGCACAGGCTCTGGACGCGTGGGCTCAGCGGCCATGGCTCACGGGCCCAGCCGCTCCGCGGCATGTGGGATCTTCCCGGACCGGCGCACGAACCCGTGTCCCCTGCATCGGCAGGCGGACTCTCAACCACTGCGCAACCAGGGAAGCCCCAGCTTTCGGTCTTTAAAATTGATGTTGAAGACTGATAATAGGGTAGACTGAACATTTGTTATAACTCATGGCTGGTTGTCATCTGCTCTTGTTTGGGGAAATTCCTCATCATCTTCCATCAAAGTGGAAGTCAGAACCCAAACTCCCAGCATATTTTGCAATTAGAACTCAGGTATGGGATCCAGGCTCTGCCCCTCAGATACACCTGAGTGAAACTTTCATTTAGAAATGAGGGACCTGGACCACCCTCATGGTCCAGTGGCTAAGACTCTGTGCTCCCAATGCAGGGGAAGCAATCCCTGGTCGGGGAACTGGAGCCTGCATGCCTCAACAAGATCCTGCATCCTGAAACGAGGATGCCACGTGCTGCAACTAAGACCCAGAGCAGCCAAATAAATAAATAAATATTAAAAAAAAAAAAAAAAGAAATGTGAGACCTGAGGACACCTAAGGAAATGGGGGCCCCATTTTGTTGGACACAGTGGCTGCAGAGGTGCCTGGCTTTGGGGAACAGTGATGGCTGCAAGATTGAATTCCTGATGCAAAATGGCGTTGGTGGAGGTGACAGCACTGACAGCATCTTTGCATGTGGGGTGGAGATTTCTTCATCAAGGATGGTTTTGGAAGCTGCGTCTTGAGGCTGATCCCCCAGTCCTCTCGGCAGTTACAGGGCTGAGCTGCCATTCTCTTCTACTTAAACCAACCAGAGTGGGTTCTGTTGTTTGCAAGGAAGAGCTCTAACTGATGCACAAGGTTTATCAGTGGTGAAGTTCTTTAAAACCCAGAGTCCTTTAAAAAAGTCTCCTTTCATCT
Organism: Neophocaena asiaeorientalis asiaeorientalis; assembly: GCF_003031525.2. Taxonomy (NCBI): domain Eukaryota; kingdom Metazoa; phylum Chordata; class Mammalia; order Artiodactyla; family Phocoenidae; genus Neophocaena; species Neophocaena asiaeorientalis. The sequence goes on along the minus strand of NW_020174301.1, from coordinate 8,466,812 downwards.
AGTAACATTATGCATATTCAGTTTAGAAGCAAAGACCGAAGGTCCTCCTTTCTTTCCAGGCTCTAGGTGCGGGGCTTTAGAACTTCTGGGAGCAGGTTAAAGACCGGGCAGGGGGAGACCACATCAGGCAGCTCTTCTCTGAGGGAACTGGAAGCCTTCACATTCTGGGCCTAGAAGAGGTTAAAAGAGAACAGGAAGGATTGAGGGCACCTGCCCCACTCCAGCCAAGAGCAAGCAGGTTAACATTTGGCTTGCTATGACGGAAGATTGGCTTAGAGAATACTTTTATGTTTTATTTTAACATATTGATCACCTTTTCAATGTGTGTTGGAGGTGGGAAGCTTTGTGTTTGAAAACAACTTTTGTGTTTATTTCTTTAAGTGTTTAGATACTGAAGAAACTTGTCCAGAGATGGGTGTGGGAATAGACCAGCCAGGATTGACGCAAATGTGCCCATCAGTATGAAGTGCTTGTGTGCACCTCTTTATTCTTAATACCCTGACTGCTAACTCAAGGTATTATTTCCTTATTTCTAGCTGAGTGGGTAATTCATGTATAAACCATTATGAAAAAAGGAAAAAGAAATTAGAAAAACAGCTCTAATGAAATATATAAGTCTGAAAATAATTGGGAATCAAGACTCCCAGAGATTGCTAATTTACTAAAGCCACAGGGCTTTTCAGTTTTAACGTCGGGTTTTTTAGAGTAGCAGCATCCTGAGATTATTTTCATAGTTCCTTCTGCTAGCTGACTCTGTTTCTAGAAAATTCTGCCCCAGACTGTGAGCTCTTTGAGGGCAGGGAGTGTGTCATACTCATCTTTCACTCAATGCACCTTGTCCAGGACTTGTCACATATAGATGAATCACAAATAGCTGTTGAATTAGCAGGTTTTATCATTCCCTTTTCTCAGGTGGCAGGGAAGTTTCCTACCACACCCCAGCGCCTCATGTTACTCTGGGGGGTTACCCACTCCTTTCCTGGGGAGATAGCCTAACTTCTGGATCGTTGAAGGTAGAGAAAAGACAAGACTTTGTTAGTCTGGTTACAAAATTATGTAATTAGCAGGAATCTACACTGTAAAAGGAAAGTGTATTTGACTTGTAGATGTTCCACTCTGAGACCTTGCCAGCAAGGATCACCACTGGTATCTAGTGATTCCCTGGGACCTGTCCAGAGTCTGCGTGAAATAAGTATGGCCTGATAGGTGACGAGTGAGAAAAATAACGGGCTGCCTTACCCCATCCTCTGAACTCCACGTGTGTGTGAGATCATCTAACAGTAAGTTTTCTTTCTAGCAAGTTTCTGTGCCTTCTCACCCTTCCAGAGCTAAGAGCATGGTCAAGAGCTCTCACACAAGGTTGACTAGAGAAAGCCCAGAGGTGGCCTAGGTATCCAGGCCCAAGAGTGGCGACCCACAATGGGGCCCAGATTAAAATGAGACAGATGCAAGATGTATGCCCTGCATGCTACTTCAGCGATGACTCTGGGTTAAGGAACACAAGGCCATTTGGCTCCCTTCTGAGTTTTTTTTTTTTTTTTTGGCGGCACAGCGCAGCATGCGGGATCTTAGTTCCCCAACCACGGATTGAACGCGCCCCCCACTGCAGTGGAAGGGTGGCGTCTTAAACACTGGACCACCAGGGAATTCCCTCCCTTTTGATTTTTGATGGGGTGAGAAGAGAAGACCAAACAAAGAAAGATGATTTCGGGTCAGAATAATAGCACTGAAGCCTCCACTCTGTGTTTGGGCAAAGCTGAACTGAAGAGTTAAAAAACGAGTAGTGTGTGTGTGACAGAGCTGGAAGCAATAATTAGTATGTCTGGAGTATGAGATGAAAAGAAGCATTTTCCCAAAGTCGTCTAATGGAAGCATATGAGGTTTTCTTTGTGTTCGTATGTGAGGCCGTGTCTGTTCTCACACTGCCTGTCACGGGCTCTCCTCTCCCGTAGGTGACCAGCCTGCCACACTGAGTTGGCTCAGTCTGAGAAGCCAGGGGGTGCCTGGCTCTTGGAACACACACAGGGCAGGCTTAGAAGACAAAACTCATGTCTGGGGGAGGATCTGTTCTGTTATTGTCTGGACTTAAGTTTCAAAAACTGTTCTCTCCTCCCTAGTAATTAAAAAGATGACCTCTAGTGGTTTCTCATAAGTTTGGGCTAATTGCCATGTATCAGTATGCACTTAGCTGTCATAAAATCTTCAGAGCCCTTAAGCAGTTTTCTCAGACTCCTAACTGCAGTCTTCACCTCTGTTGTCTCTGTCTTCTGTTCTCTACGTCCTGTTGCCTATTGTCATCATAAAGCATAATACCACCTCCTGAAGTTCATACAGCCCAAGGTTTTGTCTCCTACATGGGATATAAGCAAGGGACATTTGGGTGAGGCATAAAGATCTGTTTATTTATTTTTAAATTTTAATTTATTTTTATTTTCGGCTGCGTTGGGTCTTTGTTGCTGCACTCGGACTTTCTCTAGTTGCAGAGCACGGGCTCTAGGTGTGCGGGCTCAGTAGTTGTGGCTCACGGGCTGTAGAGCGCAGGCTCAGTAGTTGTGATGCACGGGCTTAGTTGTTCCACCGGCATGTGGGATCTTCCCTGAACTAGGGCTCAAACCCATGTCCCTTGCATTGGCAGGCGGATTCTTAATCACTGCACCACCAGGGAAGTTCCTAAAGATCTGTTTAGCTTAAACACAATAAAGGTAGAGTTGTAACCAAATTTGTTAGAGCTTCCTGTAATACACCACAGTGGAGCAGGGGTTTCCTTTATTTATTCAACCCCATCAGAACCTACTTGTATTTTTCAGTGCATCTGTCATGGATTCAGAGGCAGTGAAGTATAGTAGTGGAGTGTTTGCCTCCAGAGTCAGGCAAATCTAAGTTGAGATTCCAGCCCCACTGCTTATTAGTTGTGCCATTACGGTTAGTTACTTAGCCTTGAAGTACCACTTTCCTCATTTGTAAAATGAACGTAATGATCGTTTTGAGGGGAATTTCCTGGCAGTCCAGTGGTTAGGACTCCACGCTTTCACTGCCGAGGGCATGGGTTCGATCCCTGGTTGGGGAGCTAAGATCCCACAAGCCCTGTGGCGCAGCCAAAAACAACACAATAGTTTTGAGGGGATCAAATGGGATGATGTGTGTGAAGTAATTAGCACAGTGCCTGGCATGTAAAATGCCCTCAATAAATGGGGGCTATTTTTATCCATTCAATCAAAAGGGACATTTATTTGGTATCTGCTGGGTTCAGGCATGTTGTAATGTAGGTACAAAAATGCTTCAAGACATTGGCCCTTGCCTGTAAAGAGTTTACATCATCGTTGGTGGAGGCTCTAGAGGAAACACTTTCAGAATTTCAAAGGTATAATGTAATAAAGGACAGAAATATCATGAAAGGGAAAAGGCTTTGAAGCCAGGGTAATCTTTGAGTTGGGCCCCGTAGGATGTGAAGAATGTAAGTTGCGTGGAGATGAAGCAGCCAGTATTCTAGAGAAAGGGAATAAACCCCAAGAGAGATGTTGGATGGTGAGGACATGTCTGTGTCCAACAGTCTAGTGTGGCCTGAATATAGGGACTGAGACAGATGTGGGAAGACAGACCAAAAAAAAAAAAAAAAAAAGAGGGAGGATAAGAAGAGGGGGGGCATGTGATTGGAAATGCCATGCTAAAGGCTCTGGTCTTTGTCTGATGGGCTATTGAAGACTTTGGGGGTAGGGGAGGTAATACAATCCCATAGTTTGTTATTTACTATGTGAGGTACTATCTTTCCTTCATTTGTCCTAAAAGTTTTTTGTTTATTCATGATCTCTCAGGTTTCTGGAGCACTATTAATAAGGGAAAGTCTGAACATTAGTATGGTTTAATTGTGATGTCCTAGCTGAGAGGGACGCTAGCCTTAACTCCAATAAGGACCAGAGAGAACAGAGATCTAAAATGGGCTGTTCTATTCTGAGATGTTCACTTTCTTTCCATCTTGCAAAAGCTCACAACACTGAAACCCTTACCAGATTTTATCAGGAGCTTGGCAAATGATCAACTTTCTTCTCTGGAGGGTACCCCAATATTGAACTTTCAAATACTGACATTTACATGGCCTCTAGTTGTTGATAAGTTTGTCATGTTACTATCTTTAGTATTATATAATCAATGATGTTGACTAGAGTGATTAATCCCATAGTTTGTTATTTACTATGTGAGGTACTATCTTTCCTTCATTTGTCCTAAAAGTTTTTTGTTTATTCATGATCTCTCAGGTTTCTGGAGCACTATTAATAAGGGAAAGTCTGAACATTAGTATGGTTTAATTGTGATGTCCTAGCTGAGAGGGACGCTAGCCTTAACTCCAATAAGGACCAGAGAGAACAGAGATCTAAAATGGGCTGTTCTATTCTGAGATGTTCACTTTCTTTCCATCTTGCAAAAGCTTACAACACTGAAACCCTTACCAGATTTTATCAGGAGCTTGGCAAATGATCAACTTTCTTCTCTGGAGGGTACCCCAATATTGAACTTTCAAATACTGACATTTACATGGCCTCTAGTTGTTGATAAGTTTGTCATGTTACTATCTTTAGTATTATATAATCAATGATATTGACTTGAGTGATGGGTCTAGTTATAGGCCTAACTGCATCCCGAATCCTTTTCAACTATGTTACCACAATTTCCTCTGTTAGAGATTTTTTTTAAAGAATTCTTTTCTTTTTAAATTTATTTATTTTATTTTTGGCTGCATTGGGTCTTTATTGCTGCCCGCGGGCTTTCTCTAGTTGTGGCAAGTGTGGGCTACTCTTCGTTGTGGTGCGCGGGCTTCTCATTGCAGTGACTTCTCTTGTTGCAGAGCACGGGCTCTAGGCACGTGGGCTTCAGTAGTTGCAGCTTGCTGGCTCGGTAGTTGTGGCTCACGGGCTCTAGAGCGCAGGCTCAGTTATTGTGGCGCATGGGCTTAGTTGCTCCGCGGCATGTGGGATCTTTCCGGCCCAGGGCAAGAACCTGTGTCCCCTGCATTGGCAGGTGGATTCTTAACCACTGTGCCACTGTTAAAGATATTTTGAAGCAAAAGAGTGCCTCTGCTCTTGGGTATATATAACCCTGTTGGTGAACATGATGAGAAAAATCACTGGGTAAGGGATTAGGCAGGCACAGATTGTATTTTATTTTGAGGTTTTTTTTTTTAATATCATACTCGCTTTAGCTAAAGTGATTATAACCCAGAACACGTGGGTTTAGAATAAATACAGTTGCATAAAATTGGATTGCTTTTGTTCCAATGTTGACTTTTCTCCCTGTACGAGTGAATCACTTAAATCTGGAGAGTAGAATCATTTTACTTCTTTCCAGCCCAATTGGAATATCTGCAGACAGAAGACAAAGTACAAGGGCTTATGAGAGACGGACAATGAAGCTCCATCCTCTGGGAAAAGGAAAGAAAATGTGAAGGGAGGAGATAGCTTCAAAGGAGGGAGGCTACAAAGTCTCCTTCCTGCCTTCCCCAACTTGGTCCAGGTTAAATGTACATTTCAGTGATGACTTAATACTACTAAAGATTGTATGTAACTTTTAAGTTTCTCAAATGTTTGTTATCCTGGTAGAAATCCTGCATATATATGTGTTTATGTGCATGTGTGTGTGTGTGTGTATGTGTATGTTGTGTGGCGAGGCGGCCTAAGGGTGTTTATTTAAGGAAGGAGAGGGTAGGGTCTCAGAACTGACAATCCTTACTGGTATTGTCAGGCAGATACGGATTAGAACTTGGTAGCCGAGAACGAGGAAGAGAAGAAGGGAATAGCAGAGGAGTGGCGAGCAGGTATCGCAGTGAGCCTGTCTAAGGTAAATGGCACGGAGGCTGCATTTTCTGACCCAGGGAGATAAAAGACAGCGCCGTCCTTGGCACTATGTGCGGTGACCCGTAGCAGGAGCACAAGTCACCACCCTCCGACCCCCAGAGACCCCGGCCCATCTTCCTCCACTCCCCCCTACAGCTCTTGAAGTCTGCAGCTCCGGCCCAGGATGCAGGCGGCGAGGCAGCTCTTTGAACCAGGCCAGGGACCAGGTTCCTTCTCCAAATGCATAGGACACAGAGAGGGGCTGCACTCCCTAATCGTCCGCTGGCAGGCACTCACGCGCGGCGCAGCCCGGGCCGTGGGAGCTGTCCGTGGTGCTGAACACTTCCTTGGGCTTGTTCGGACCCGCGACTCTCGAATCGCGTCATCAGCCTAGGCGGAGGGAAGGCTCAGTGGGTCCCGCGGAGCGCGAGCGCCCGAAGGCCTGCGGCGAATATTTAGATCCCTGACAGAACCCCCTATGCGACCCTGTTAGCGCAGGCCAGGACTCCATGCAGAATCCATCGCTTGAGGGCGAGTCCCTCATCTTTCCCCTACATCCCATCTCAACTCCCACCCACTTCCTCCCCTGCGCCTTCCTTGTTCAAACAGCACCAGGTCCTGCCGTAGAGCCCGGGGCTTCACGCCCCTCCTCTCCCTAGTCCACTGCGCTCTCCTCCAGAGCGGGACTCTCCCGGGGCGCAGCAAGCTCCTGCAGTAGAGGTTCTCCCTCGCCCCTCCGGCCCAGGTTTCCGGCCGCTCCTTCCTCTTCTGCTTCTATTCACCCCACACTATCCACTTCTCCAGTTCTCTAAGCGCCGAGTTGGGAGGTGCGTGCTCCGCCCCTTTTTTCCGTACAAGGGCACGATGGAGTGGGGGGCGGGGCGGAGGGGAGGCGCCGCGATCCCACTGGGAACGCTTGAATCTCTTCAGCTCCGCGGAGAAGCGGAGAAGGCTGCACGGCCGTCTTGGGTGGAGGACCTCTAGGGACCGCCAGAATTCTCCCCCTCGTTCCCCGGAGCGCTTTTCCATCCGCCAAGCCCCAGTCACCAGGTAGGACTGTGCTCCTGGATCTGGCCTGTGGGGACTGTAAGGGCTCTAAATAGAATAGAAGGCATTGAAATAACCTGTGCACATCTAACTCACAGACTTAATTTTACAGAGGTAGGGGTGACGGCACTTTAAATTTTGTTGTTATTTATTGTGGCCAGTCATTCCAGAGGAATATTTGGGTCACTCAAGTGTGTGTGTGCGTTGAGGGGCGCAGTTGGTGTACGAGGGGGCGGAAAGAGAATGGGAAGTGACGGACTTTGATTCTCTTTGGACAGGTGGCCATGGCCTCATTGGCGACTCAGGGTCCCGGGGCCCCTGACTTCTTTTCTGGGCTGCTGCGGGCGGCTTCAACTCCGGCCAACCAGAGCTCAGGAGCGTTGGTGGGCAATGGGTCGGCGGCTGGTCCTGGCGCGCAGGCCATCGCGCCATTCCAGAGCCTGCAGCTGGTGCATCAGCTGAAGGGGCTGATTGTGCTGCTCTACAGCATCGTGGTGGTCGTGGGGCTGGTGGGCAACTGCCTGCTGGTGCTGGTGATCGCACGGGTGCGTCGGCTGCACAACGTGACCAACTTCCTCATCGGCAACCTGGCCTTGTCGGACGTGCTCATGTGCACCGCCTGCGTGCCGCTCACGCTGGCCTACGCTTTTGAGCCACGCGGCTGGGTGTTCGGCGGCGGCCTGTGCCACCTGGTCTTCTTCCTGCAGCCCGTCACCGTCTATGTGTCTGTGTTCACGCTCGCCACCATCGCGGTGGACCGCTACGTCGTGCTGGTGCACCCTCTGCGCCGGCGCATCTCGCTGCGCCTCAGCGCCTACGCGGTGCTGGCCATCTGGGCGCTGTCCGCGGTGCTGGCGCTGCCGGCCGCCGTGCACACCTACCACGTCGAGCTCAAGCCACACCGCGTGCGCCTCTGCGAGGAGTTCTGGGGGTCCCAGGAGCGCCAGCGCCAGCTCTACGCTTGGGGGCTGCTGCTCGTCACCTACCTGCTCCCCCTGCTGGTCATCCTCTTGTCTTACGTCCGGGTGTCGGTGAAGCTCCGCAACCGCGTGGTGCCGGGCTGCGTGACCCCGAGCCAAGCGGACTGGGATCGCGCGCGACGCCGCCGCACCTTCTGCCTGCTGGTGGTGGTGGTGGTGGTGTTCGCCGTCTGCTGGCTGCCCCTGCACGTCTTCAATCTGCTGCGGGATCTCGACCCGCGCGCCATAGACCCCTATGCCTTCGGGTTAGTGCAGCTGCTCTGCCACTGGCTCGCCATGAGCTCGGTCTGCTACAACCCCTTCATCTACGCCTGGCTGCACGACAGCTTCCGTGAGGAGCTACGCAAGCTGTTGTTCACCTGGCCCCGCAAGATCGCGCCGCACGGCCAGAGCATGACAGTCAGCGTGCTCATCTGATGCCGCTGCGCCAGGCCTTGGGGAACTCCATGTCCGCTTGTCTCCGAGGATGCCCACCCGAGGCCGGACTGGAGAGTTTATTCCAGAGCTAAGCTAATACTAAGCCAATAAGGGGCAAAGCTTCCAGCCCAGCCTTCTTGTCCAGCTGTCTTTGCTTGTCCTGTGTCTTTGTAAAATGCTAAGTGGGCTTTGTTGACAGTCTTGTGCTTTGCTTGCAGGAGGCCGGGGGAGAGGAAAAGAGGATTTATTATTTCCTCCGTTTGCCCTTGAAGGCCAAACAAAACTCCTTCTCCTGGTTCAGAACAGTATTTCAGGACCGTAGCTGCCTTCCTTGTTCCTCTTCTGCTTGCTCAATGGGGAGATGAAGGAGCAATGAGCAGGGGGTTTAAAATGGCTTTGTTGGGGTTGGTAAAGCTTTTCAGGTTGCCTTTTAAAAGGGGCTCAGCCGAGGTACAATTGCTTAGTCAATTTGAACCCATTAATTTCTGGGATTCCAGGGAAATATGTCCTACAACGCTACATCTAGGATTTCAGCATTTCCTGAATAAGACCTTTATATGCCAAAGGGGTTTTAATTTTAAATCCACTTGAATTTATAGTACAAAAACACTTACAAACCACCTTTCAAGAGGTTTTGCTACTGTTTTCCCTCCTCCTTATCCCCCAATTTCTATTTGAAGATGATGAGCTGAATTAGTCGATGAGGATATAGATAAATAGGGATAAAGAGGAAAAGGTTCAAATCGTTTAAGGGGATATATAACTGCATAGGACAGACACCCTATCCGCGTGTATGTTTGTATATACACACCCAGTGTTTGCCACAGGCAGGCACTCAAATATTTGGTTTTCTGGATACTCAGTGTAAGCTGTGTGCCATACATGCTTTTTCCTGATCTCGAAACAGATCAACAGCTGTCAACTGACTGCTCAGCACCTGCTCTGTGGTGACCCACTTGGAACACGATCAACTCAGAATATAAGGAAGGGGAGAAGCTTACTTAAATCCAGAACAGAAAAGTAAAGCGCCACCTACAGGATGCACAGATCAAACACTTAATTCCTTTCAGGGTGAAGGGAAGAGGTGATGACTGTTGGGCCATGATACCAGGCTGCTAATCCTTACCTTAACATCCCAAGAGCTCTTTAAATGAGGAGAAGAGCCCTGGGACAAGGGTTTCCACATTGATGTTGGAATAATGACAGTGGCAGTGAAGGCAGGAGTCTTGGGAAATGATACATGATATGCAGCTGTCAGATTAGCCCTTGTGGCATATAGGCCATGGAGTGGTGTCTGCAGCCATTCAGCTACCAACTGGAAGATTCCAGTACTACTCCAGCACTAAAGAGCAGAACCAGTGTTTTCCCACCTCTCCCCTTCTCTTACTCTCAATGAGCTCATTCACTCATTAAAGTGTGCCCCGAAAGGAAGGGAAAGAGGGGGTGATTTGGGGATGACAAGGATTATACCCTTTTACTCTGATGTCAGTAACCACAACGGGAGAGTGGCTCCATTCATCGTTGGGCTCGTTAGCAATTATATGACTAGACTTTTCACAGCATGGGGAAGGGCAGGAAAAGGCTGGAGAAAGGAGAAGGCAGGTGAACTTGGGAGATGCCATTACCTCTGGCAATGGCGCTAAAACTAACTTTCAGCTTCGTCTGTGGATTTAGGGAACAAAGAGCCCGTGCTCTAATAATGTGACCCACGCACAGCGTGATGTCACTCCCCCACCCCAAATGAGCTCATCTCCCAGCATCCCAGGGACTTGTTCCTGTGCTTCCAGCAGCTCTACTGTTTGGGAGACTCAAGGCTAGACATTTCCTGTTTCCTCAGATCATTCTTTGGATGGGTATGTGTGGAGACGGGAGGGATTGGGGGAAGGGGTGGAAGTAGTTGGCGGAGGAATCTGATTAATTGTGGTCTCTTCACTGGAGGGTTTAAGTCACTGGTTCTCAGCCCTGGCTGCTCCTAGAATTACCTGGGGAGCTTTCAAAAAACATCAGTGCCTAGGTCCTATCCCCAGAGAATCCAGTTGATTTGAGATGGGGACTGGGTATCAGCATTTTTCAAAGCACTTCAGGTGATTTTAACATGCATCCAAGGTTAAATGCTTTAAGAATTATTCTCTTTCTAATGAACCTCAGAAACATCTGAATGAAGCTTTGGGAATACTCTGTTAGCCTTTAGACAATACCTGGTGGATCACATAGAGGTAAATCCTATAACAGAATATATAGGTATCCATTCAACAGTTTCCCTACACATCTCTGTGTAAGGCTCTGTATGAGTCCCATCAGTTATTTTTTTAAAGTATTGTCATTCAATTTTAGGTCAATGGCGTTATAAAGTTATACACCATGAATTATTCCAAATCCTGGTTGCTGGCATGTTAAAAAAATTGAAATGTTCCCTGATAGTTTGATTTAAGTCAACTGTGAGAGGAAAGCGTTCCCATTAATTACTAGAAAAGCTCCCACCAGTTTCTATCATGCCTACAGCTTAAGTTAAAAAAAATTTTTTTAAACATTGATGTGGACTTTATGGAGAGCCTAAAGAGGCTGGAGAATTGTGTTTATAAACATCTTTACAAATTATGCAGATCGGCAACTAATTAATTCTTCCTCTATCTGAAATCTATCTGAGACGTGTCTGACTACAAAACAAACTGATCAAACAAATCTCTCAGAAGTGAGTCCTAGAGAAATCCACAGAGGGTTGAGGTAGAACTTTTAATTTAATATAGTCGTTCATTTTAGTTAATACCAAGTATCCAGCCCTTTTTCTGCAAGGAGTCGTAAGGCTGGGAATGGAGCCAGCCTGGGGCTTGGCACTAGCCCTTTCTGAGGCTGATGGGAGGTTCTGTACTCCTCTTTGCAAGTGTTGTCTCCAAGTCTTACTTTGGGCAGTCAACCAATAGATTTATTTCACTAAATCGGCTGGGGGCTGTTTCAATATGTGTTGGCCACAGTTACCTGGAAATAGCAACTGTGAGAGATGCTAAGGTAACTATTCCAATTGATGTAACGTTTCTGAATTTTTGTTCTTGTGGATTTTCAGTCTGCTCTTCTACCGGGGGTGCTAAGTTCCAGGTTTATTTTCTCAGGTAGGCTCGTTCACCACCTCTGTCCTGTGGCTTGCATTCCTGAACACCTAGTAGTCTGACAAATATAAGTAAGGCACGGAGCTGGCGTCAAGGGGACCCAGGCAAGAGTGTGGCTAGATCTGGGAGTGAACCAGGGTCCATCCCCCGCAGATGAGAGGTTAGGAGCACCTTTATTCCCCAAGGCAAGTCCCTGATTGATTTCCCTTCAGGCACTGGCGTCTTCGTTATGTGCATAGGATGTATCTGTGGCTGACTTCACTGTGTGAAGCTCTTCAGGCTGGGGCTCGTACTGTGTTTCACACGTTGTGGGTTCTCAATAAACATTAAATCAGTAGAACGGTCTCCAGCCATGGGATTAATAAACTAAGCCAGCTACATACACAGTGTAACCACACAACCTCAGGATGGCCAGGATCAAAGCAAGGATAAATCATGCCAAGGAAAACATGCTACTCAATCTAAATTTGTCAGTTCAAGCTAATTCCAAGAGCGAACTGTTCATTTAGGGCCTGTGACCCCCGGCCCAATCTAAGTAGTGATAGCATTTCTGTACATGGCACCAAGCTCTGTGTTCTCCAAGACTGCAGGTGTCTAAATCCGATGGTCCATCAGAGGGAGAGTAGAGAATTTCATGCTTAATTTCTATATCATCATAAATCCGAATCATTATATAAATGTTAGCATTTAATCACGCACTTCCACCTATGACTTGAGAAATTTAAAAACATTCAACACGTGGGTCTATAAACAAAATTTAATCATCTACATTCCAAAACCTTCATGATAGCATCATAAACAGAATTTTCTGGTACATCTAAACTAAGACTTAAAAATGGATTTATGCATACCTTTCCAGGGATTTTTTTTGCAAAGTGAGAGAAGACAGTATACAGTTGTTGAAAATGTAAAATATTTATTTGGATGGATGAAAGTCGCAATCTTGATTTGTTAAAAGACTGTACATTCCCAGTCAGTCTTTGGAAGTAGAAAGCCTTATTTTGAAAATTGAATGTGTCCACTTCTAATAGGTTTTGAATCGTTCTTCTCTGTTTTCCAAGTCAATTCCTCTTCATTTCCCACTATGTTTCTATTCTGCCTTTTTTTAGTTCTATTTTTCCTTATCATCTATAAATACCTCTGATCTGAAGCTCCCTCCACCCCAGTGAAGGGGAGGTGGTGGGATTCAAGCATCTATTTTCTGGTGAATCAGGTTGGGGAGACACCCTGGCTAATCCCCTTGCGGAGGGCAGGCTGCAACAAATGTGGCAAGGGCAGCTGCTTGTTGAATTTCCTGCCCACTGTGGGGTCTTGGAGCTCATACGATTAATGTTTCACAGACAAGCGCCAGGCAGAGGTGGATAATGGGAGTTTGCACAGAATCTCCGCAGGGCCCCTGACATGATAAATCTCATGCAGAGCTTTCAAGAGGGCCCTAACAACAAAAGGTCAAATGTGTTTCATTTTTATGTTTGGGGCTATAGAGAGGAAACCTGAGCCAGAAAAAGCAAAGGACAGTCTCCTCTTTATATGTATATATTTATTTAAAATTTTTATTTATTTTTCATTTTTGGCTGTCTTGGGTCTTCTTTGCTGTGTGCGGGCTTTCTCTAGTTGCGGTGAGCGGGGGCTACTCTTCGTTGTGGTGCGCGGGCTTCTCATTGCAGTGGCTTCTCCTGTTGCAGAGCACGGGCTCTAGGCACGTGGGCTTCAGTAGTTGTGGCACGCAGGCTCAGTAGTTGTGGCTCGCGGGCTCTAGAGCGCAGGCTCAGTAGTTGTGGCGCACAGGTTTAGTTGCTTGCTCTGCGACGTGTGGGATCTTCCTGGACCAGGGCTCGAACCCGTGTCCTCTGCATTGGCAGAAAGATTCTTAACCAAGCCCAAGAATGATTTTATCTGACCTGCACCACAGCGCCTGGAGGTGAGTAGGGCAGGTGTTATCCTCTTTGTGAAGGCGGCAAGGGAAGTGACTTACCTGGTCCCAAGGCGAGCAGTGGGGACCTGGGAGTCAGATCCAGATCCCCTGGTTCCAAGTTAAGCCCTCACGCGCCACGCCACGCTGCCCTTACGGTGTAGAAGGCCTGGTGAAGGGTGACCCCTCTCTTTGCCTCTGCCTTCAGCCAGCCACAGCACTTCTCAGAATCACTGCACAGCTCTTAGAAAACACAGGGGCCTGGTCCCTTCTTGAGACCTACTGTATTAGAGCCTCTTGGTGTGGAACGATATATTTAAAAAATGGTGTTTGGGAATCAATCAAAGAAAAGTGTTGCTCTAGTAGACGTGTTAAAAAGAAAAATCTTGCTAGGAAACACATCCCTCTGTTTTTGAACTGAAATTCGTAGTCAATCGGCCGATATCAGGGAGATGCTTCTCAGGCGCCTTGAACGTGTAAGGTACTGTCTCCTTTGATTATTTTCTCCGTCCAACTTCTAGCAAGAAATGAGGACTCTATCGGGGTGAAGGCAGCCCCGCAGGGGCCTCAGTGCACCCGTGTTCTCTCCAGGTCCCATGGAGCTCCAGGTGGGCCTGGGGAGGTGCCCATGGTGGGCGCTCAGGTCCTGCTGCCCTGGGTATGCCAAGCAGCAGGCATGGTGACAGTCGTGTCCTTCCGTGAGATTCCCACTCTGTGCCAAGCTCACCACAGCCCTGCAAGGCTGGCATTGCTTGTCCCAGTTTTACAGGTGAAGAAACTAAAGCTCAGAGAAGTCATTTACCCAAAGTCGGTGAGTGGCACTGGCATTGAATCCATGTCTGTCTGGTTCCAAAGCTCCTTCCTGTCACACAAGTGACATGATAATGACAAATAACAGTATGATGATAATAACTATTGCTACATTTTTTGGAAAGTTTGCTTCGTGCCAGGTAGCCTAGAATTTTATAGCTAGATAGTAACACTGTGAGACGGGAACCATGAAAATCCCCACCTCCTGATGGAAGGAGCTACAGAGTGTTCATGGCCATTTGCAATCTACCTACACTGCATTTTATAGGGCAGGAAAGTAAGTCACAGAGAGGCTAGGTAACTTATCCAAGATCACATGGCTTGTCAGTCAGTCACAAAGCTGAGTCTCAAACTCAGGCAGACTGCTCCAAAGCGCATATTCCGTCCTCACTAAACTGTGCTCGCTCTCAAGAAGCAGGTGTTTCCCGACAGGGTGATGGGTTGTCCTGAACATGCTCTCTCTCTATCCCCGTTAGCGCTGTGTTTGCCATATTCTCTTTTTTTCAATTTTTATTGGAGTCCAGTAGTTGGTTTACAATGTTGTGTTAGTTTCAGGTGTACAGCAAAGTGAATCAGTTATACATATATCCACTCTTTTTAGATTCTTTTCCCATATAGGCCATTAGCGTATTGAGTAGAGTTTCCTGTGCTATCCAGTAGGTCTTTTTTAGTTGTCTATTTTATGTATAATAGTGTGTATATGTCAATCCCAATCTCCCAGTTTATCCCTCCCCCACTTGCCCCCAGTAACCATAAGTTTGTTTTCTACATCTGTGACTCTGTTTCTGCTTTATAAATGAGTTCATTTGCACCATTTTTTTAAGATTCCACATATAAGCGATATCATATGATATTTGTCTTTCTCTGTCTGACTTACTTCACTCAGTATGACAATCTCTAGGTCCATCCATGTTGCTCCAAGTTTGCAGTATTCTTTGACACTCGGATAACTGTTCTCTTGTTGTGCAGAGGCTGGCTTTGAGACAAAGCCCAAACCCACAGTGGGTCTTCCAAGCAAACTCATGCCCTCTTTGGATGCTGACCAAGTGAGGTCTGAAATTTTATCATGGGATGGAATTCCCTTCTTTCCTTCCTCCCTTCCTTCCTTCTCCTCCCTCCCTCCCTTCTCCTCTCCCTCCCTCCCTTTCATCCTTCCCACCTGCCTGCAAACATTTATTGCTCATATTTTTGTTCTTTTGATGCTGGTGATTTTCCACTTGGATGCAAGGATGGAGGATGCTTTGGCTTCTTGAATGAGTGCCCTACTAAGGAGAAAAGTACAAGAGCAATTTGTCAGGCCATTACTACTCAGGTGCTCATTATGCTAATCAAGAGGTAATGACACTCTGGGACTGTAGCCGAAGCCTGAATAAAAAACAGCCTTCCTGGATTAAGAGAGGAAAGATCGTGGCAAGGAAGTATTTGTTCATTTCTCGTGCTTATTGTCAAGGCAGTTCAGACCTGTGTCTTAATGAATCCATCGTTAAGGGTGATTTTGTTTTGAGTGCATTTAATATTCACAAAGCATACTCATCACCCTTTTCCCCAGTCAGCACACCTGCTCAGAGAACAGTAGCTTTTTATGCTCTCTTTCAACAGCAAACCAGACTCAGTGAACAGGCCAAGTGCCTGATACCCACCGCAGATGAAAGAGACCCTAAAGGGGGCAGGCATAGCCTTACACATCACGGGAACAAGGCTTGTCTCTGGATTTGATTGCAACCTCTCACTCTGGGACAGTCCAAGAACTGCCCACATTACAGAACTCTGGCTACAGCTGTGCCAGCTGTGACTTGGAAAAGATTGAGGGTTGCCCACTGGCTGGTAGTGCTGCAAAAGAAAATACCCTATTCCAGTGGGCGAGAGACTCTGAAACACATGTAAAGTCCAAGACCATGGGAAGGACCCTGAGGGAGCATCTGGGCTCATCCCTGCATTTAACCGTTAAGGTAACTGAAGTCCAGAGAGGGTGTGGGGCTTTTCCCAGGCCACACAGCCTGTGTTGGTGGCACAGCAGGGATATACTTCAGTGATTTTTTTTCAATTCTGTTAAAAAAGATTTTTTCTGATTTTATAAATAATACAAAAATCTTATTGTTAAAACAAATAATACAAAAAAGTATAAAGAAGAAATGGAAAAATATTAGTGATTTCTTAAGCTCTATAAGCATGTCACTGAGCTTATGCAGAATCAGGCTTATTTCAGACACATTAAGAATAAAGTAGCCAATGGGAATAGAGCAAATGGCAGGTAATTGAATAGCTAATATCCACTGATTAAAAAAAAAACGATTTATATTTGGTTGCACTGGGTCTTAGTTGCAGCATGCATGTGGGATCTTGTTCCCTGACCAGGGATTGAACCTGTGTCCCCTGCATTGGGAGCACGGAGTGTTATCCACTGCACCACCAGGGAAGTCCTAATATCCACTGATTGATGGGTTTTTTTTCTAAAGAATTTATTGAAAACACACACTCACTCACCCAGCCTTTACAATAACAGCAGATCAGTTGGGATCAGTTCCAGGTAAAGTTTATTTAAGGCAAAGATGTTGTTTTATATCCCGTGGCACTATTTAGGGGCATCTTGGAGCCCTGCACTGACTGTAGGATTCTGGTAGGTGTAGAGAAAGGTAAGGGCATAGAAGGACTCACATATGTTGAGTTCCCACTATGCAAGTGTCCTGTGAAGTGTTTACTATTAATTATTATTTTTACAATAACCTTTGAAAGGTGGGTATTTGTGCACGTGTTTAACATAGACTAAATATTTGTGTCCCTCTCCCCAATTCATATGTGGAAATCTAATTCCCATTGTGATGGTATTTGGAGATGGGACCTTTAGGGGATAATTAGGTAATGATGGTGGAGCCCTCATGAATGGGATTAGTGCCCTTATAAAAGAGGTCCCAGAGAGATCTCTTTCCCCTTCTGCCATGTGAGAAGATGATCATCTATGAATCGTGATGCTGGCTCACCAAATATTCCAGCCCCTTGATCTTGGACTTCCCAGCCTCCAGAACTGTGAGAAATAAGTTTATAAGCCACCTATGATATTTTGTTATAGAAAAATGAATGGACTAAGACAGTGTTTAATATGAAGAAACTTAGGTACCAAAAGGGAGTTTAACTTGCCCAAGAAGTCCAACAAGAAGTTCATAGAAGGAAGAGTCTGGTTGGGGGCCAGTAGTCTGAATGCTACTTTCAATCTCTGTGTCCCTCAGCTCAAGCTTAAAATTATAAGGAAAGGACATCTGATGGACTTGGTTTTGTTCCCTGATCAGAGAGGGCAAGGAACATGAGTGTAGTCCCATCAGTCTGGAACCATGGAGAAGGAGCTAAAGGAAGTGAGAGTGCCCTCAGAAAGGGGGAGTGGAGGCTGGGCAGTCCCAAACACAAATGTCCCTAGAATAATCTTCTTACTATGAAGAGAAGAGTGTCTTGCCCCTGTCAGATGTTTTATTCACTCATTCATTCACATACTCACCTGCTTTTTTTTTTTTTTTTTGACACTGGCTAGGTTCTCTGGGTGGTGTGAGATGAAACATGGTCTCTGTCTTTGGGAACATACAATTGTCCTTGGATAAGTGGACAGTCATGAAAACCATGATAAAACCATAGAGGAAGGGGTACAGGCCCCCAAACTAGAGTCGTCATGTCCCAATTCTAACATAAGTCAACCTCCTTTGGATTTAAATAAAATTGTCATGGACATCTATCCCACATTCTGGCCAGTGGGCTCTCCAAGATTTCTGAGAATTCCTAGGGCATGTGTTCTAATGACCACTTGGTGTATATGGTTCTGAATTCCTACCCCAAGAGAACTAGTTTTCCTTGAGCCTTATCTCCTGTGGATGTATTATTCTCTCTGTTTAGGGTCAGCCCTATGTGGACCTCAGCACCTTTTTATTGATTTACCCTCAAGCCTCTCACCTAAGGAGGACTTATACCCTAATACTATAAAGTACTTAAAACATCACAAAATCCCTCAGCAATCCCCCAAATGAAAATTTCCTATTGGTCTCACTTTTCCCCCTTGGGCTCCAGTCTCCAAAGTATTTGTCAGCTCCTTTCCATCAAGATTACCCTCACATCTCATTATTTCTCTCTTCTGGGGAATCTCCTCCACTTAGTCCTTTAGCTGTCTGTATTAGTTTGCAAGGGCTGTGTATTAGTCAGCTCAGGCTGCCATAACAAAATACCATAGACGGGGTGGCTTAAACAACAGGAATTTATTTCTCACAGTTCTAGAGGTTGCAAGTCCAAGATCAAGGTGTCAGCAGATTTGATTTCTCCTGACGCCTCTCTCCTTGGCTTGCAGATGGCCGCCTTCTTACTTGTCCTCACATGACCTTTTCTTTGTGTGTGCACATCCTTGGTGTCTCTTCCTGTTCTTTTAAGGACACCAGTCATATTGGATTAGGATCGCACACTTATGACCTCATTTAATTACCTCTTAAGGCCCTATCTCTGAATACAGTCACTTTGGAGGTTAGGGCTTAACATATGAATTTGGGAGGGAGACACAATTCAGTCCATAACACTCCCCAATTCCTACTTACCTTGGAGCTCATCTTAACATATTCAAAGATAGTGTCACAGGTTAAGTTCCCTGAGAAACACACTCTGATACAGAGATTAGCATGCAGTCTGTTTATTAAGGAGTGCTTTGAGGATCAACAACCTGTGGGAGGAAAGGGAAGGAAAAGGAAGGGAAGGAGGTAATTGGTCAGAAGGAGAAGTTGAGCTGCAAGGCAGTCTCAGTGGAGGCCTTAGCCAACCATATGGGAATATCTAGGATGTCTGGTCTTGGAGACAGGAAGCATGGAACCCTACCCTGTGTCAGTCAGTCATTGGATGTGGGCTGCCATGGGAAGGAGGCATGACCTTGAATGAATTGGCTCTTTTGAGGCAATCCCTAAAGGGGCTGGTGGTTCCTGCATCCATTCAGGCCATTTAACATCACCTGTGAGTCCACATATATTCTAACCAGGGGCAACTTCTCTTTCCACCCAAAGTGGATGGTCAGGTATACTGCCTGAAGCTCTATTCATACCTCACTATTGTCTTTCCAGACCATTACTAAGAGGGGCTATAATGCAATCACCATCTATTTTTAACTTCTGCAAACATACTGAACTGACCCATTGATGAACAAATGACCATAGGCGTGAGCTAAAGGAAAGGTGCTGATGTAGCTGCGGTGGATGACATGGGGGGCCTGGCTACTTGCTCATAAACCTTGGGTCGTCTGGCTCTGCTTGGCACTAATCAAAATGTATCAGTTTTATCTTGCTCATTTGGTCCAATTAGCTCGTTAGATCCATTTGGCATAATGTCATTGATAGTGAGCCAGTATGATGTTTTGTTGGATGTCCATCTAGTTCAACATTTTTGGACTACATTATGTTGGAAAGCAGGAAAGTTAACATGATCCTGAGACAAGACTTTAAAATGTATATTAAACGCAAACTGTTTCTGATTTTTTGTTCTGAAAGGGAAGGAAAAGAATGTATTTGCCTGATCGAGGGCTATAAACCATATTAATCTTTTCTAGCAAAGATACCATATCCAGTACAACAGCTGCAATTTAAACCATTACTTGGTTGATTTTACAGTATTCCAATGTCATTCCAGGACCCACCTAGATTTTATAGGGCCCAGACCGGTGAATAAAATGGAGATAACGAATACTCACAACCCCTATGTCCTTCAGGCCCTTAAGGGTGGCACGAATATGTGCTGTTCCTTCTGGAATAAGGTATTGCTTTTGATTTAGTATTTTGGCTGAGGGGGGGCTGTTTCAGAGTTTTTCACATGGCCTTCCCCATTCTGATAGCTTTACTCCACAGACCGTGGGACCAATGTAGTGGTTATACTGACTATCAAGTGTTTATTCTAATTATTTATTAGACCACAAAAATGAACACTAGGTGAATCCATGGACCTGGTGGGCTATCGTGAGTCAAATCCGGCCAAGACTTCATTTATTATCTGGCTCCCAAATGACCCCAGCAAAGCATGATGAAGCTGCGGGTCTCCAGGTATCAGTGTGAACTTAGATCTTGTGCCCAAGAATCTTGAACTTTTTGGGTACTTCTTTTTCCTCAGTGTACAGTTGTCTGAGTAAATGGCTGTAGGGTCCTTTAGAGAAGGACTGAGATAATCACTACGATGTATACTTGCCCTGGTGTTGTTGAATCCTTCCCAGGAACCAGGTTTTGCTTTAGTCAATGGATTCTGGGTCTAGAAACTGAACATGAAATCAAGACTTTTCATTGAGATTACTGTTCTCAATCTTGAGATCAAGATTTTGTGTGCATTAGTTCAGATATCCCTGTACGATGTATCAGGATCCCATTCTTTCCCAACAGGGCCTTGACCTTGACCTAGTAAACATGCTTAGGTTAAGAGCTTGGTTAACCTTACGATTAAGTCCTGGGTTTGGTCCTCAGGTTTCTCTGTTCTTTGGTAAAGGACAAGAGCCTTTTCATATGCTACCAAGAAGACCCTCTGGATTCTACATATAGCTTTAAATTGCCAATTAATCACACTCAGCCTTTGTTATAATTTTAAATGGTGACAGCCAACTGCCTTCCACTGTCTTCACAGTCACTATTTCCTCCGGACTTCTTGAATATCTTATACGTTGCACCATCCAGTGTAATCCTTCCAGTTGGTTTACCCTTCCAGTTCACCACCAGTGAAAGTTTTAACAGTTGCATTGCCACCTCGTGCCCAGAGCTATCTGAGCTTCACCTACCACCTGTGATGGGGTCTTCATGACAGCTGAGAGATTCCATGCCAGTATCTGCTTTCTTGGATCATTCCTGGCACCAGTGGTTCCAAATTGGGTCACCAGGAAACAGATTGGAGATTATGACACAGGGGTATTTATTAGAAAGTGCTCTTGGCATCAGTACCTGTGGAAGGAAATTGAGGAAGCATGATCTGCATAGGGAGGAGTTGCTTTGTGATCACTGTTAGTAGAGGCCACAGCCGATCCTACAGGTTACTCTGAAGCTGGGATGGCCCTTCAGAGTTGTCTTGAGTTGGGACAAGAGGTTGGGCCATTATACCGTGACACCAATTAGTCATTGGATGTAGCTGTCCCTAGAGGGTGCAGGACCTTGGGGGAGGTCGTTTTCTTTCCAGCAGAAGCAATGCTTGAAGGGGACTGCTAGCTGAGGGCTGTCTCCTGGCAGCACTCCCAGCAGCTGGGGAATACATCCGTTTTCTCTGAAGGCAGATCTGAGAGACACGTGGCAGTGCTCAGCCTACTTTGTGCTCTAAGTGAAGGGACTGTGCTCACCTTCAGGTCCCTGTGCTAGTATCAGAGGAGAATCCAGAGAAACACTGAAATTTTAGAATTTCTTTTCTCTCTCCACCCTTCTTCACTGTAAGTGAGAGGAAACAAGCAGAAACGAGATTTATTTTCTCGCCTCATCTCTCCACCTCCCTGGAAGACAAAAGAAGATATATTCAAATTTGTTCTAAATAACCTACGTCCCCGATGCCTCTACACAGTTAATGCGCATGAGAGGAAGCAGAGGATTGACATCTTTATGATGTTATCTGATATAATATAGCCGTCCTACTCTCCTTTGATTGACGTTTGTATGATATATCTCCTCCATCCTTTTACTTCCAACCTGCCTATATTGTTATATTTGAAGCAAGATTTGTTTAGACAGCATATAGTTGGGTCATGTCTTTAATCTATTCTCTCAATTTCTGTCTTTTAATTTGAGTATTAGATTATTTACATGTAATGTAATTAGTGATGTGTTAGGGCTTACGTCTGTCATTTTATTTTTTGTTTTCTGTTTGATCTATTTTTCATTTTTAAATTTTTTCTGCTTTCCTGTGGGTTACTTGAATTTTTTTTTTAGAATTATACTTGATTTCTCTATAGTGTTTTTTGAGTGTAGCTTTTTGTATGGCTTCTTTTTAAAAAAATTATTTATTTATTTATTTATTTGGCTGTGCTGGGTCTTCATTGTGGCACATGGGATCTTTAGTTGTGGCATGCGGGCTCTCTTAGTTGCAGCAGGCAGGATCTAGTTCCCTGACCAGGGATTGAACCTGGGACCCTTGCATTGGGAGAGCGGAGTCCTAACCACCGGACCACCAGGGAAGTCCCTGTATAGCTTCTTTAATGATTGCTCTAGGTATTATCCAATACATTATTTGTATATAAGTTTTCACAGTCTACTGATGTCAGGAATTTACCAGTCTGAGTAAAGTATAGAAAACTTACTTCCTTTATGTCCTTTTACCCTCTCCCATTTATAATATAATTGTCTTAAATATCTTCTTTTCATACATTTAGAACCATATCAGTCAGTGTTATAATTTTTGCTTCAACTGTCAAACATAATTCAGAAAACTCAAGAGTTTTCTATTTTTTCTTACCAGTTTTGATCTTCCTAATGTTCCAAGAATACTTTTATTGTTTCTTTTCTGTTTAGAGAAATTCATTTAGCCATTGTTTTAGGGTAGGTGTGCTGGCAAAAAATTCCCTTAGTTTTCTTTTATGTGAGAATATCTTCATTGATTTCTCCTTCATTCCTGAAGACTATTTTTTCTATGTAGAGGATTTTGAGTTTTAAGTTATTTTTTCATCACCTGAAAAATATGGTTCCATTTTGATCCAGCCTCCACAGTTTCTGCTGAGAAATCCACTGTCATTCTAATTGTTTTTGCCTTGTACTTAGGTGTCATTTTCTTCCGGTGGCTGTTTTCAGGATTTTGTGTTGTTTCTAGTTTTCTGAAGTTTAATTATGATGTGTCTTGGCATAGATTTCTTTAGGTTTGTCCTGTTTTTATCAGCAGCTTGAATCTGTAGGTTTATGTCTTTCCAAACTTTGGAAGTTTTAGCCAGCATATCTTATACTGCTTTTTGGCCTCATTCTCTGTCTTTGCTTTCCAGGACTCTGATGGTACAAATGTTAAATCTTCTGATCCTACTTCACAGATCCACTGAATTCTTGACCCTGGTTAACAACCTCAGCTTTAAGGATAAAACAGAGCAACAGAGCAAACCCTATAGGCAGAGATTTCTGGCAGACACTTAAAAAAAAAAGTCATTTAAGACCAGAAGCCCACAGTGGTCAATAAATAAGATGATGAGGCCAGGGCAGCCAACAGCACAGCTGGATCCGATTAGGAGATCACAGGAAGCCAAGTTTCTGGGCCAGGCACTGGATCTCAGAGATTCCTGCTACCCAGACCCATGGACTCTGCATCAGTCAAGTGGAAAAGCTCAGCAAACCCTGGTCTTGCTGGTCACCCAGGAGAGACTTCGTCTGAGAAGAGGATTGGTCTTTGGCAATTCAACTGGGCAGTTGAGAAAGAAGAGGGCCTGCATCCCCTCCTGACAACCAGCCAATTACCTGCGCTGCGCCTGTTCCTGATGCACAAAAGGGATTTTCTTCTGAGGACACTGTGGTCTGTGCTCTGGCATCCAGGGCATGACTCCCACGTGATGACTATCCAGGTAGCCCCAGATTGGATTGGCAAATGCCTGTGTTTTCATAAAAGGCAGGACTGCTTTGTGAAGACTCGAAGGGGTACCAAATGCTCTGTCTGCAGGAAAATGAAATAAGTACCCCCGTTTACAAGTTGCCAATTTGATCCTATTTGTCTGGGGCAGGCCCGATGCAATTTGAGGGGTGGTTGGAAGCTTCTTTTGCCTCATTCCTCACCTTTCTCGCCCTTTCATTAAAGTTATAAATAACTGTGCCTCACATTTTGATGAAAGGGAGTGGTGTGAACAACCAGAGGCTTTGGGAGGAAACCTGAAATAAGAGTGCAGTTGCTAAGGAACGGGGCTGGACAAGTTAATTTTCTTGGCGTAACATTGCCTCGTTGTTTAATTTCCCAGTGTATTCATTTCATCCATCTGTCACCATGTCACTGAAGCTGGGAAGAACTGCTAATTGCAACCCCAGGGTGGAGAACAGACTTGTCCAAAGCTTGTGTAAATTTCATCTATCAGAGTGGGACCCTGAGCTTTGATTTTACTGTTGGAGAGGCCACCCGTTCCTATTGCGTGAAGAAAGCTGGCGAGGGCCTCACCAGTCTCTCCCAGATGAAACTCTCGTGCCCTGCAGCAGCGGCTCTCTATTCTGGATGGACAGTAATCACCTGGGGCGCTTTGAAAAAAGACCAATATTTGGGCCGCATCCCCGAGGATTCTCATGTAATTGGTGTAGGGGTGTGGTCCAGGCATGGGATTTTAAAAAAATCTCCCCTAAGTGATTTTTAAAAAATAAATTCATTTATTTTTGGCTGCGTTGGGTCTTTGTTGCTGCATGCGGGCTTCCTCTAGTTGTGGTGAGTAGGGGCTACTCTTTGTGGCGGTGCGCAGGCTTCTCATTGCGGTGGCTTCTCTTGTGGTGGAGCACGGGCTCTAGGCACGCGGGCTTCAGTAGTTGTGGCTCACGGGCTCTAGAGCGCAGGTTCAGTAGTTGTGGCGCACGGGCTTAGTTGCTCCGAGGCATGTGGGATCTTCATGGACCAGGGACCGAACCTGTGTCCCCTGAATTGGCCGGCGGATTCTTAACAACTGAGCCCCCAGGGAAGTCCCTCCCCTAAGTGATTTTAATGGGCTACCCAGGCAAAGAACCACTGATTTATAGAATTTTCACCTTTTCCACCACTGTATCTCATTTTCAAAGTTCCAGAGCCTCTCAGATTTTTTTTAAGTCTCCCAATCACTTCCTCCCCATGTCACATAGAATAACTCTGATGATGAGCTTTTAATGACTGGCCACTGGGCACTGGGCGCGGCGCTATGTGTCTTTACCTGCATGACCTCTTGGAATCCTCACAATAATCTCGTAAAGTGGATAGTTTTGTTAGTCCCGTTTTACGAACAAGGAAACTGATGCTCGGGGAGGTTCAGTGCCCCACTGCCAAGTGACAGATCCAGGATTTGGGCACAGGTCTTACTCCAAAGCTCAGCTAGTTGTGCCAATGATCTCTGTCCCCACAGGAGAGCCGCTGGTCCACACCTGCAGGTTCAGCATCGCCCGCATGCTCAGGACCAGCTCTGTCCTGGCTGGGGGTTTGTGAGATCCTGAGGCGGTGGGTCAGATGACTCGGTAGCTAGTCTGTCACATTTCCAGCTTGGGCCCTGGGTCCCAGCTCTGAGAAGGAGTTTCCCTTGGGCTCCTTACCTCAACAGCCTAGATTCAAATCCAGCCCTTCTTCCCAGCAAGTGACCTTGGCCAAGTCTGAGTTTCTTAAATATCCAGTTTCCTCACTGTTGGTGGGATGACAACTCACTGCATAGAAGTGCTGAGAGGACTAAATGAAATAACACATGTAAGGCGCTCAGAATAGGGTCTGACATACGTTACTTGTGAAAGGTTACATGATATCCACCGCCCAGCTTTATTAAGATATAATTGATATATAACACTGTATACGTTTAAGGTGTATAATGTGTTGATTTGATACACTTTTATGTTGCAAAATGATTACCACAGTAGCTTAGCGCATACCTCCATCATGTCACATAACTATCATTTCTTTTTTTGTAGTGAGAATATTTAAGACCTAACCTCTTAACAACTTGCAAGCATGTGATACAGAATTATTAACTAGAGTCACCACGCCGCCCAGTAGATCCCCAGAACTTATTCATCTCACAAGTGGCCATTTATACCGTTTGACCTATACCTGTCCATTCTGGTAACCAACATTCTAGCCTCTGTTTCTACGAGTGTGGTGTTTTTTAGGTTCCACATATAAGTGGTATCATACAGCATCTGTCTTCCTCTGTCTGACTTGTTGCACTTAGCGTAATGCTCTCATGGTCCACCCGTGTCATGGCAAATGGCAGGATATTCGTCTTTCTCATGGCTGAATGATATTCACATATATCTCCATTTTCTTTATCCAGTCATCCATTGATGGGCACTTAGATTGTTTTCCATGTTTCGGCTATTATGAATAATGCTGCAGTGAACACTGGGGTGCCGATGTCTCTTCAAGATCCCGTTTTCATCTGAAATGCTCGTTCTATCATCATGATTGCACAGAACTAGCACTCAGAGTCTCTTTTACTCCCCCAGCCTCCTCAGGCACAGAGATGTCCAGTGCCCGGCACTGCGTCTGCATTCCAGGTGCTGGGCAGCTCTGAGGCTGTGTCTGGGCTTCCTGAAGCTGCTGCCTGAACCCCCTGGTTCAAAGGCAAACAGCTGACCCCAGAGACCTAACCTTACCTCCGCTTTTGGTTGATTAAACCACAACCGTTGACAAGGACCTTTCTCCAGATGTATGAGCAAGGATTCTTTCAGTATCAAGAGGGAGAAACCCAACTCAAACTGGCTTTAAGTGGAAAAGGAATTTATTGGCTGACGTTGGCTGTTGCAGCTGGAAACTCCAGAGCTGCCTTCAGGCACGAGGGATCCAGGGGCTCAGATGGGTCCCCAGGCTCCTGTCCCTCTCTCTTCAGCTCTCGGTGCTCCTTTTCTCTCTGTTATCTTCATACACTGGCAGCTGTCTAGAAGCTCAGGCTTGCAGCCTCATCACTAGCGAGTCTCCCCTGTAAAGGAATTTCTTGACCCAATAATTCCTATGAAAGTCATGGAATGTACTTGGATCAGACCTACTGGCTCAAGGCCAGCAAGGCAACAGTATCTAGCCTGGCCCAAGCTGGCTCAGAACAGAGGCATGCTTTCCAGATATGAACAAGTCAAACCTCCCGCACATTTCACAGCCATCTACAAAGTCAACTCAGCCTGGTGCCCAGACAACCCAGAAGACCATCTTACGGCTTGTTAACAAGATTCTGGGTTTGAAGAAAAATTAGAATTTGATGGGGGAGAGCTGGAAAGCTGTGTAGGAAAACCAGATTCTCCTCCATATACTGAAAAATGAACAAAACCCAAAAACTCTGGTGAGATGTAGACGATCTTTAAGAGCACCTGCGCTGCTCAAAAACAAAACATAAGCAAAACAACAAAACAAAACAAACAAAACTGTGTCCCAAACTGTGTGAGCCTTGAGTGCCATCTTGTGACAAAGTGTTGTATTTTCCTAGGATGAACTTTTCTCCAGGGAAAAGCTTCAGGCACCCCACCTCCACTGCCCACTACTGGATTCTGTGCTAGCACACAGAAATGACAGTCCCCACCGTGAGGAGCCCCCAGCCCAGATAATACAATACAACTTGGTGGACTCTGTTTTAGCCTCTGAGCAGTGTCCTATGGGGCCTCCAGAGCAGGGGCGTTTCTTCCTAGGCACCTGGAAAGCCAGCCCAGAGGAGACACACCATAAACGCTGATGAATGAGCAGTTAACTGTTCCTTCCAGATTCCCCATTATCTGCTCTATTTTTTCTTATGGACATTCCTAAGGCTAACATTAGTCTCTGGCATGTTGTCAATTTTCTCGATATAGACATTTCTTCTAGCACTGCTGGCCTATAATTTGCCTTCCTATCCAGGACTTTAGGATCAATACTTCCCTTTGCCATCCACCCCTCAATCAGTGAAAAGGTCATTATATATCTATGTCTCTGCAAAGCCTGAAGTCTGAGAACTCACAGCTTAACATAGGGTGCCCTCCACCCTAATCTGTGTTCTCAGAAATGAGGTCATTTGTGGTGTAGCATCTTCTGTACACACATAGGTGGGGAGAGCCGATAGACCCAGCACAGCTGGGCCCTCTAGGGCCCTGGAAAGCCCACAAAGAGACCCAGAGCACTGGGGGTTGCTTTGCCATCAAAGCTGTGACCTTGCGTCTTATTGACAAGCTGCCCTACTAAAGGGGCAGGGGTCCACGTACAAGGGGTCCACGCTTGACAGTAACTATATAAACCCTGCCAGCACCTCATTTCCCTCTGCTGGGAGAGACCCAATCAAATGAAGAAGCCCTGGCCCTGACCTTCTCCCCTGGCTGCGTGGAGACATGTCGTCGTTCTCCTCACTCCCGAGTCACCCTCTGCCCCTCCCACTTGGGCGTTGCACTGTCTGACTGTCACACTTGCCAGCTATTTCGCCCGTGTAAAGCTCAACTGGAAACAGCCTGGGTCATTGTAAAAGACAATTAATTACGGAAACGACTACTGATGAGCCAGTGGGGACACTTCCAGGTCTGGAGGGCAGAGCAGTGAACTGCATGAAAGTGTTCCTTCCCCTCGTGGAAAGAATAGTCTAGTAAGGGATTAGGATTTTATTTTATTTGCAGTGGGTCACCATGAAGAGTTTTAAGCAGGGACGGACTTGACCTCATGTCCTTTTAGAAAGGATCACTGTGGGTGGTGACATGAGAGGTCCCAGAGGGAGAAGGAAGAACTGGAGGAACTGGGTCTCTTGCCCAGGCCCAGGGGCTGCTGAGGAAGGCTTGGTCTGGGTGGGAGCTGAGTTGATGGAGAGGCGGCAAACATGGGATGTGCTTTGCGGGGAGCGCTGCCAGGACTTGTTGATGGGTTGGATGTTGGGGATGAAGAGGGAAGGAGAGGATGCAAGGAGGGTTTCCAGAGTTTGGGTCTGGACACCTGGCAGACAATGGCACCATTGAGTGAGATGGGGAAGACGGGGGAACAGCTGGTCCGGTGTGAAAAC
Organism: Neophocaena asiaeorientalis asiaeorientalis; assembly: GCF_003031525.2. Classification (NCBI taxonomy): domain Eukaryota; kingdom Metazoa; phylum Chordata; class Mammalia; order Artiodactyla; family Phocoenidae; genus Neophocaena; species Neophocaena asiaeorientalis. The sequence goes on along the minus strand of NW_020174301.1, from coordinate 8,438,139 downwards.
CAAGGGTTCTGGTTTGGCCTCATTAAGTTGGAGGAACCACCCAAAGGAGCTTTCAGGGGGACCATGTGGCACTTTGGGAATGACTGGGATGAGAAGCAGCCTCAGCCCTGTCTCAGGCCCGAGGCTCTGGGGGTCCATGCTAGGCCCACTCCTTGTACTTTTCACTGTTAGGAGAGCAGCATCTGGTGATGATGGATTAGCAAAACCACCCTCCGAAGGAGGCCAGCCCCGCCCCACCTGCACAGGAAACAGGAAACAGCTGCGCCACCATTTCTCAAATTAACCCGGAGAGAACAAGTCTCTGGAATGCTGGTTTAAAGTGCAGATTCTCAGGTCTCTCCCCGAGGCAAGGGCTCAGGGGGCCTGGGATCGGGCCCAGAACCTGTCTGTGTATCTTGGGCCCCTGATGTCTGTCATCGTGCCAGTTTGGGAAAGTCTGTTAGGATCGGCTGCCCAACCTTCGATTCGGAACCCACGACCCAGGCTCAGTAAATATGTCAGCTGAGTGGATTGACGTGCTCTGGATCTGGAGTGCCCCCGATGAAGACTCCCTCCCCTCTGCACCCCAGTCTACTTTCACGGAGAGTCCAGAGGGCAGAGTCATTAAGAAGGTGGTGGTGGTGTTAATTTTTTTTTTTTCCGGTATGTGGCCTCTTGCTGTTGTGGCCTCTCCCGCTGCGGAGCACAGGCTCCGGACGCGCAGGCTCAGTGGCCGTGGCTCACGGGCCCATCCGCTCCGCAGCATGTAGGATCCTCCCGGACCGGGGCACGAACCCGCGTCCCCTGCATCGGCAGGCGGACTCTCAACCACTGAGCCACCAGGGAAGCCCTGTTATTTAATTATTTAATTTTTTGGCTGCACCTCCTGGCGTGTGAGAGCTTAGTTTCCTGACCAGGTATCGAACCCACGCCCCCTGCAGTGGAAGTGCGGAGTCTTAACCACTGGTGGTTTTGCAGTCCCAAGAAGGTGGTTTTGAAGTCAGACAACGGTGGTGTTGCAACCTCCTCCTCCGTGTCCTAGCTGCTGCTCTGGAGGAATGACAGAAGCTGTCTTGCCCGTCTGTTCCTCATCCGAGGTAGTTCTCCAGTTCTCCCCTACCTCATGGCTGCCTGCTGAGGATTCGGGGCGGGGGGCGGGGTGGGAGTACGCATGTACGTGAATCGCCTGCCCCAGATAGGGTCCAAAGCAAGGGCCCTGACTCACAGAGGCTTCCGGACTGGCTCTCTGGAACCTTCCTTTCGGTCCAAGGAAACCTCCTGTGATGGCTGCCCAGGGCTCCAGCCCCTCTTCCCCCGGCCATGACTACCTCTGCGGCTTCCCCTTTCTCCACCAGATGTCAGGCCAAAGCCGTCGGGGGAGGCAGCTCCCCGGCTCTGCAAAGCAGCAACACCCCTGGTGTGGAGAGCTACCCTCCCAGAGGCCCAGGTTTGGAGAGCTGGGAGGGGCAGTGAGGGGAGACTGCTTTGAAGGTTCTAGAGCCCTTATCTTTCAGAATGCCCTCCTTTGGGGCTTCCCTGGTGGCGCAGTGGTTGAGAGTCCGCCTGCCGATGTAGGGGACACGGGTTCGTGCCCCGGTCCGGGAAGATCCCACATGCCGCGGAGCGGCTGGGCCCGTGAGCCATGGCCGCGGAGCCTGTGCGTCCGGAGCCTGTGCTCCACAACGGGAGAGGCCACAGCAGTGAGAGGCCCGCCGACCGCAAAAAAAAAAAAAAAAAAAAAAAAAAAAGTCAACAGAATGCCCTCCTTTGGGTTTGTCTGATGTTTCCTCACGATGAGATTTAGAGTGTGCGATTTTGTCAGGAATACTTCCGAAGAGATGGCGTGTCCTCTGTAGGTTGTATTGAGAGGCATATACTATGATTTGACCCATTACTGATGATGTTAACACTGATTCTTTGATGCAAGTGGAGCTTGCTAGTTTTCTCTACTGTAAAGACAGTATTTTGACATTTATAGTGAACACTGTAAGTATCTTATGGAGAGATTCTTAGTGACTATATAAATATTCACATGCAAAAATAACAATTTCACTCAATGGTTTAAGCATCCATTAATGATTCTCGCCTTAATCAGTAGTTACCATGAGGGTGATTTTCTAATTCCATTACTTCTTCCACATTTATTCATTGGCTTTTCTCTGTAAAAAGGAGCTTTTCCTTCTTATCTATCTATCTACCCATGTCTGTATATATGTATGTATGTATTTGCTTAGTTACATCAGTGTGGACTCATGGATTTTATCTTTTTCAACAGGTTATAACTTCTTATTATCATTAATGAGTTGTTCCACGTGTAGATGTGTTTCTGGTGTATCTGTGGGGAGGAAGGTGATCTCCGCGTCTTACTCTTCCGCCATCTTGCCGGAAGCCCCCCTCTTCTGAATAGCTAGGCTTTAAAATGCTTAGGCCCTGGATGCTACCTCACCCAGTTTCTGACTAAAACTGAAGTGGATTTAGCCCCTACCTGGCTTCTGAATAACGAGGCTTTAAAATGCTTAGGCCCTGGGTTCTACCTCAGCCAGTTTCTGCCTAAAACTGAATGGCTATCAAATTTGATGTTCAAATTGTCCCAGAGTTTTCCGTGAGATCCCCTTAAACTGGCTTCCCAATACTTTTGACATGTCTCCATCATTTTAAAGCATGTCCTTTCTTTATGGCAGAAGCTGTTCTAGGCTCAGTTTGTACTTTCCCTGTCTCTGCCCTGGAATCAGCAATTTCTCCAAGGAGCCCTGTTTCATTTTAATGGATAATAGTATTTAGAAACTGATATCTGGATACTAGTAGCTTACTGCTACTGGATTGTCATTGCTTATAAGCCCTTGGGGTGGGCAGAGCTAAGAAATATATGTATGTGTACACACACACACACACACACACACGTATCTATTTTCATACTGAGTGATCTGTATTTGTTAAAACCCATTGGTTCATACCAATACCTCCAGTTCCAAGTCAACAGTGCAGGATATAGTCTAGCCTTTCCCTTTTCTGTATTTGTCCGTTTATTGTCTCAGTGGAGTGATGTTAGTTGTTAGTCTGGGTTAGATATTCTTTATGGTGTTAAGGAAATATCCTGCTATTCAGTTTATCAAAAGCTTCTAACAGGAAATGATAAATTTATCATCAGCCTTTAGAGAGATGATGATTGGGTTTTGTTTTATTAAGCAGGTACTTGTATCGGGCTTACTAAACACCAAGCCATGGTGTAAACCACTTTACAAATGTTAATTTATTGATTTCTCACAGCAATCCCTAAAGTAGATAATGTTAGTATATCCATTTTACAGTGAGGGAACTGAGGCCCAGGGAAGTTAGACTGCTTGGTAGAATCACAACATAAGAAGAAAAGCCATGTTTCCAACCCATGGGCTCTGTCTTCAGCATCTGATGCTTGGCCTCTACCTCTCCTCTCTTCCTACTGTGGTATCATCTTTGATCTACTGATGTGATAAATTACATTAATAGCTTTTCTGCTATTGAACGACCCTTTATTCCAAATCATACTTAGTAATGGTGTTACTATCACTTGAAAATTGATTTGACTTGATTTGCAATTTAAATTTATATTCACAAGAGAGTTTGGTCTATTGTTTTTTCTTTTCACGGTGCTGTAGCTTTCTGCAGAGTTGCTAATCTCAGATTTCCTGTTTATTTCTTAAGACAATTTTGACAATTTACAGTTTCTTAGAAAACCATCCATTTTATCAAGCTTTTAAAATTTAGTATCACAGAATTATGCATATTATTTCCCTAAGGTTTAAAATATCTTCCATATCTTTGCTTATACCCCTTTACTTATTTCTAATTATCAATATCTATTTTCTCTCTTTTTAAAAAATTACACTATCTAGAGAATTGTTTATTTACTATCTTCTCCTTTCTTGTTTTCTGATTAATTAATGTCCCCCTTTTATATTTATTAGTGCTAATCTCCACCTTTCCCTAGGTTTGCTATGTTGCAAGAAATATTTTCCCCTCCTTTTAAGGCTGAAATCAGAAGACTCGTCTTCTTTCCCCTAGAAAAATTTCATGAGGTTTTATTAACAAGATTATCAACACACAGTGGCAAAGGCTTCCATGCTCCTCTATCCGTTCATCCATTTACACATTTAGTAAAAGCAAATTTACTTTTTTAAAAAAGGGTGTGCTGCTGAATGGTTACATGACATGTCTTTAGAGATACTTGGGCTGTTACAGAAGATCCGTTTATAGTTCATATCAAGCATGGCAGGTAGCAGTGTCGATTTCCTATCACCATCTGAACTGTTAGTTTTCATGTGCACACAGACAGGAGACCATCTTCGTTTATCTTCCATTTGCAATTAAAAGCTCTGTTTAGCCTAATACTTCTCAATATGCTCTTGTGTCCTACAGTGCTATTTCAGAATAATGACAGCTCAGGATTTAGGGCTGTGGAGGCCTACATGGAGATATTTTTAATAGAGGAAAGGCAAGTAAAACAACAAGCAAGTGTACAATCCTTGGATAGGAGCTAAGTGAGTTTGAAAAGTGGAGAAAATAGCCCTGCATTTGAGAAGCTCACAGTTTTGTCCACTATACACTAGGCAATGTGCAAGAGGCTCTTCACGTACTTTGTGATAATCCTTATAACAATTTTTCATTAAAAAGCAAGATGGGGGGCATTCCCTGGCATTCCTGTGGTTAGAACTCCACACTTTCACTGCTGAGGGCCCAGGATCATTCACTGGTCAGGGAACTAAGACCCCACAAGCTGCGCAGCGCGGCCCCAAAAGAAAACAAACAAATGAAAACAAGATGGGTACCACTGTCTCCATGTTGCAGACAAGGTGACTTTCTTGAGAGAAGTTAAATCACTTTCCTATGGACACATACCTAGTAAGGTCTGGCATTCAAGCTGAGGTCTCTCAGAAGCCAAAACCCACATCCCTTCTCTTGGTAGTTTTCAAACTTCAAGAGTCCCAAAGAATATGACCAGCTTTATGTTCCATTTTCTGTGTGTGTGAATCTGGATACTTTCTACCGACCTGGCCAATACTGGACTAGCTTTTCTCTCACCTGTTTAATGTATTAGGGTTTCACATAAGACTTCATTTGAAGAGTCCTGTGCAAGTGTTGCCTTCTACTGTTAAACATCGTTCTAACTAGAGTTCCAGTTCCAGTCAAAGTAGCATGTATTGGGTTAGCCCTTCCACTGATAGCAATTATAAAAACTGGAGGAAAATTGTATACATTATATATAATATGTTATATAGAAGATATATTTTATATATATTTGTAATCTATGGGTATGTCTGTTTGCAGGCACTGGAGAGCAACCCAAGCAGACAGGAACTGGAGGGAACACAATCCTTCAAGGACACGAAAGACTTGAAGTGAGTTTTATCTCATGTATCTACCTCTGCTTTCCCTGCTGAGGGCATTTTCTGGTTCCGTAAAGCACTGGGTATTAGCCAAGCAGAAAGTGGTAATCTTACTGGGCCAAAGATAACTGATCTACCCAATGAGATGAGCTGAGAAGGGCTGGGGGAAGCAAGATTCTTGGTGAAACTGAAGATTTGCTTCCCTTTTCCCTGATTCCCAGCCCTCACCCCATTCCCTGTATCATCTCAGCGGCACCCCAAACCCAACTCCTATGTATGTGGCTACCATGTGAAAACCTAACTAGTGATTCTCCCAGTCCAAGGTCAAAGATCAAACAGTGACCTTGAAAGTCATTTCAGGGAAGACAGTCCACATCTCAATGATGGCTTGGTGGACAATGTCTCCCTGAGTAGTTCCCCTGGTTTTTTCCATGGTCGAAAAGAATATAAAAAGTTACATTACTGGATTTCAGTTTTCCATTTGAAATGGTAGAATGAAATGCTGAATTTCCACCAAAAAACACCCAGCAAACAAGCTGCTGGAGGGTATTCTCTGGGCTGGATCTGAAACATGAGGGGCTCACGGATATATTACAACTAGGTTGTGGGCGGCCTGGCGGGGGAGGGGACCTGACTGCCCCCAGCCATGGGTTGGGGGAGAGAGAACTTTCAATGCCTGGTCTCCATGGAAATTCCAATTAGATAGAAAACAGTCCAAAAACGGAGTTGGATTTCCATCATTTTAGTTTTTTCTAAAATGGTATAATATTTTGGATGGATCTTTAAAGGGCAATTTGACAAATAAATATAAAAAATATTCCAGACAACTTTGTATACATTTAGTAAAATGTAAGTAAAATAAAGTAGCTTGTGTACCCCACTATTAGTCAGTAATAATAATTGCTGTGTATTAGTGTCTTCCATGTACCAGAGGCTTGACACAGATATTGTCAAACAACCTTGATAAAGAAACAGAGGCCCAGAGACATCAAGGGGGTTGCTCGAGGTCTGTTAGGTTGTAAATGGTAGAGGGAGGATCTGAACCCAGGTTGGTTCACTTCAGAGCTCAAGCACTTCCCAGAATGCAATTCTGCTCTGACCACAGTCATGTGGTTGTCTTGAAGACCGAGTATCAGCGGTCCCTTTGTTTTTATCCATTGGGTCTTTCTTGAAAACACTAACTGGCTCTGAGAGTTGATACCTCTGAAGACAGAAGTCTTCAGTATCCAGCCTTATACAAATGATTCCTTTGAAATTTGGAAACTCTGTTACACTGTTATTGCTCAGAGTCTCTCCTACTTAATACAAGTCTTAGGCATCTTTGGATGGCGTTCAGGTGCTACTGATAAGGGTTCTATCCTTCCCCTACCCTTGCGATCTGCTGGTGTCCGTTGATACATCTAGGAGCATACGTTTTGTTACTGGGTAAAGAAGGAGGACTTTTGAGAGGGAAGAGGACGGTGGGATAAACAGAGGAGGGAGGGGAGTTGATAAGATCTGCAGCTCGGCCAGCCCCTCGGTCTAGGGAAGAGGTACTGTGGTTGGAGGGATGAGCGTTGGAACAGACAGAATTGTTTCCATGAGATACAATTGTTTCCATTGTATACAAACATGGAAAATTGTTTCCTGGGATAAGTTAGGTTCTGGGTGAAGTAAGAGCCACTTTGGGGCTCAGGTGCCAAACAGTATCGAGAAGTGCTCTGCCGCCTCTAGACCTGGAGACCTGCAGAACACTCAGGTCATTCGAAGGGGCTCTGGGGTTCATGATGGCCGTGGCCTTGGGGAGGCTTCTCCTTGGAGCTTTAAGGACCCAGATGTGGACTCGCGGGACCCAGAGGGGAAGGGGAGGAAGACGCCACATGGTGACTGCCGTGGGCTCACAGTGACAAGCCCTTCACTCCTGCAGAGACCGTGGGACACTCTGAGGGGGTCAATGGCCAGTTTGAAGCTGAGCAGATTGCGCCACTATCATCTGGGTGGAGAGAAGAGTTCTATGGTAATCCACAGGATTTTAGCATAAAACATGAGCTCATTTTACTATATTCCCCCTTTTCAGATGAAAATCAAAACTCAACCGAGCACCACGATCCATTTTCTCCCCCTCCACCCCATTGCCATGCTCAGGACTATTAAACCAGCCCCGACACTGGAGTCCCTGCCTCTGAGAGTCATGCTAGTGTGTGTACTTTTATTTTAAAATTTATTTTATTTTATTTATTTTTGGCTGTGTTGAGTCTTCCCTGCTGCGCGCGGGCTTTCTCTCGTTGCAACGAGCGGGGGCTATTCTTCCTTGCGGTGCGTGGGCTTCTCATTGCAGTGGCTTCTCTTGTTGCGGAGCACGGGCTCTAGGCGTGTGGGCTTCAGTAGCTGTGGCTCGTGGGCTCTAGAGCGCAGGCTTGGTAGTTGTCGCACACGGGCTTAGCTGCTCCGCGGCATGTGGGATCTTCCTGGACCAGGGCTTGAACCCGTGTCCCCTGCATTGGCAGGTGGATTCTTAACCACTGCGCCACCAGGGAAACCCTAGGTACTGTTTTGATACCCATTTTTCTTCATCTTAGATAGAATTATATTTTCTCAGGTCAGAAATTTTCTGTCCTTCCCCCTCTCCCACTCCTTCCCAAACAATTTGGTCCAGATGCCCTTAGGTGGGACCAGGCAAGGGCGGTGTCTGCACAGGGCGTCTGGGGCCCTGGTACCTGGGCGGGGGTGGGTCCTGAGAGCACTGAGGGCATTTGTGTCTGGAGGGGTGGCCTAGTGAGGGTGGCAGAGGTGTCCTAGAGTTTGGGAGCCCACGTGGCCTGGCAGGGGTGCCCTCCCTCAGGGGGTGGCGAGCAGGGGATCTGAGCGTGAGGAGGGGAGGGTGGCCTAGCATAGAGTGTTGGAGCCTCTGCAGGGCGAGTGGGCATCTGTGCAGGCGGTGGGTCAGTGGGTGTCAGGGCCCCAGGGGGGTGAGGGGGTGTGGACATGTGGGGCAGAATTTGAGCTGCTTCCAGTTCCTGAGATTCCCAGGGCCAGCCTCACGTCTGCTTTCCCGATTCTGGCTCATTTAGACCCCTTTGTCACCCAGCGACTTCCTGGTACCCCTCCCACCAACCCTTTCCCACTGACGCCGGTTGGAGTTGGGCACAAGATTCTTGCAACCAGAGGAGTCCTGGGTGACACAGGGATCACAGGGCCCCCCCAAATCAGGAAAAGTAGGTCCGAGATGAGGCCTGGGGTGAACGGCCTGGCAGTGAGGCCTGGTGTCCTTGTGCCAGGAGAATCGTTTAGCTTTGTCTCATGCAAGTTGATGGGAAACAGCAGGAAATCACACTCAGACTTCCAGAGGCTTCTATTGAATATACCCTCAATCTACTTCTCCATTTATAATTACATGTATTAACAAGTTCATGGCGGTGACACGCGAAGAAGCATATTATATAATCAGATTGTCTTTGATGGTATAGTTAATACTAATGTGATGATTATGTGTGAACATTTAAATATATGACACTCATTATCAAAAATTGATTTAAGGACCAGACGCCAGTTTTTTTTTTTCCCCCGCAGATTCTTTTATGTCCTTTGTCTGTATGTTCTTACTAATTCAGTAGGATGGCAAGTGTCTAAATCATTCCTTAGTGAAAGGACCTGGCTGGCCTTCTCTTAGCTGTGACAGCCAGCTGTCCTCAGTTCCTCTCCAGAATCCTTGGGACAAAAGCTGGTTCAAGAGTCCTTCTCCAGTACAGACCCTACTTCTGCCCGTGGCAGTAAGAGTAAATAAAATTGAAAGTCAAGGGGCAGCAGAGTAGGAGTAATACTAGCTTGGGCATGAGGAGGTAGTCTGGGGGCTACCTCTCAGTATCCATGTGACCTGGCACAAGCCAGTTAACCCCTTTGGGATTCACTTAGAAAGCTGGGTAGATAAAATGTCAGCCAGTGACAGACAGATTAAATAAATTATGGTGCATACAAGAAAACACTGTACAACTTTTCAAAAGAATGAGGCAGGTAGATCTCTTTGCTTTGGCAGGTCTAAGATCTGTTGTTTGAAAAAAGTTTTCACATATGGTATCATTCTGTTTTTCAAAAAGTAATTAAAATATGCACATGGACAAAAAAAATGTGGAGAGGGACTTCCCTGGTGGTCCAGTGGGTAAGACTCCACTCTCCCAATGCAGGGGACCTGTGTTCAATCCCTGGTCGGGGAACTAGATCCTGAATGCATGCCACAACGAAGAAGCTCTCATGCTGCAACTAAAGATCCTGCATGCTGCAACAAAGATCCCATGTGCCGCAACTAAGACCCGGCACAGCCAAAATAAATTAAAAGAAAAATGTGGAGAAATATCCACCAAACCATTACTGATATTTAACTCTGAGAGGTGAGATTATGGAGGACTTTTGCTTCTTAGAGCAAATATTTCTGTAATATTTTGGACATACAAATACTTCTTTTGTAAGCAGGGGAAAAAGATTAATAAAAATTAACCAGTAAAATAGAGGAAAACCCAGATATTCACTACGTTCCCTTCATGCTCAAAATAACACTTTTCTTAAGCCCATGTCCTTTCCACAGTTCTGTGCCATCATGGGAATTGGGAACCAATTGGGTCTTTCTTTGAGAAATTAATTTCGGTACAAAATCAGGACTGAAGCAATAGGAATTAAATACTGGTGTATGGTTTGTATACATCGTACATGAAAAACACGTCGGCTCTGTGGATGCCTGTGGGGCAGGTGATTTATGGAGATGCCCATCCATACGCTGTTGTTGCAGCTCATACGCATGAGTGGTGTTTTCCTTCCTCTGTGCTGCATATGCTCCAAGACCCTCCCAGCTGGGCCTCTCTTGCCCTAATTGCCCTGATGTTTCAAAGTCAAAAATGGCACCTGCTGGGCACATGGGTCATAACTCCCAGACCCATCTTGGCTTTGTTTGGGGATCTAGGCTCTTGGAGAAGCCGAGTGAAGTTGCAGAGGTAGCTCAGGTCAGAAAATGAACTTGAGCTCCCCCAGGACTGGGAAGGGGCTGGGTGTGTGTGTGTGTGTGTGTGTGTGTGTGTGTGTG
>NW_020174301.1:8417552-8427522 GCF_003031525.2 Neophocaena asiaeorientalis asiaeorientalis | reverse complement strand
GTGTGTGTGTGTGTGTGTGTGTGTGTGTGTGTGTGCATTTCACAAGTACTGCTGCCCTGAGTTCCGTTGACATGCAGCAGCCAGATGGCTGTGGGCTGCGGTGGAGAGAGACTACTAAGCCCAAAGTCCGGGTGCAGCGGGAGAGGGAGTGTCTGAGTCCTCACTCGGTGTAGAGGGTGCTGGGGAGCGCCTCTGGGCTCACCCAGGCTCCCAGGGCTGACGACCAGACCCATGCGAGCAAAGCTTAGCAGAGGAAGCAGTGATAATAAGGCAACCCCCATACACTAACGGCAGACCTTAGACACCTTTTCTGGGCACCACGTCACCTTCCCGGATGTCACGTGACCCTTATAGCCTCCTCTCTTGAAACATGATTGAGATAGAATTTCTGGTTATCTAGGCACGTGTGGGGCTCAGAGCCATATCTAATTTTTTTTTTAAAGAAAGTATTATGGCATTTTCCTTTTTGTCATCTGAATGTTGCGTAGCACATTTATAGCCATTTCATATTTTTCTTGCATTGCCCTGCGAAGACCTTATCCTCTCCTGGGTACTTCCTGACCCTTGTCTTCTCCTGTCAGACCTCAGCTGTTGCTCAGAATGGCAGGATGGGAGCCCAATTGTTACTGCACTTTCCAACCAGGTCACTGCATGTGATACGTGGAAATTAGCAGGCGTGTTGTCTATGCCACTGCATGCTTGACATCGACAGCTGATACCATGGCCCTTCCTGGGGCTTACTGTGACTCTGCACCAGGCATTGTGCTCATCGTAAGAGCTTGACGTGGACTCTCTCGTTTCAGCCTCAGCGATTCTATGAGGTGGATGTTGCTACTGTCCCCTTCTATAGATGACAGAACTGAGCTCAGAGAGGCTAGGTAACTTGCCCAGTGTCACACAGTCTGTGAGTGATAAGCTGGGGTTTGTACCTAATTTGATTCTAGAGTCTAAATAACTTCTACGCTATCCTGTCTTCTAGGGACCACACACCAGAAACAAAATGTTCTTGACATTGGTCAGTCAGGTTCTGCTGGGAAATATTTTATATCCTAGCCGAAGAAACTGACACTAGCCTCTTGCCCAGTCCTGGGCTGTAGAGAAAATATTTTGTGACACTTTTTAGGCCAGGCGTTTTCACATTTATTATCTCATTTAATCACAACAATTCTGTAGGATTTGTTTCTCCTATTTTACAGTTGAATAAATGGAGGTTCAGAAAGGCTAAATAACTTGTTCAAAGTCATATAACTAGTAAGGGGTGGAGTTGAGAGTCAATCCCAAGATGGCTTCCCAAACTCAAGCTCTTTCTATTATAACCTTATTTTCTCAAGTGGGTGCTGAGTAACCCTAGTTTCAAGACTTCCAAATGAAGAATGGTATCCAAGGCAAGTCAGTTTGAGAAGTGTTGCAGGCTACCCGCTTCTCTCAGCAATCTGTAGTGCATGTTCATGTATTAAAGGCTCTGAGAAGTCCTGTCGTATATAAAGCTGTTTAACTCTGACCTGCTCACTCTTATTTGAACACAAGGCTCTTTTTTCCCCTATAAAACAAACTTTGAGAAATGTCACACTGTACTGTGAGGGCCCCAAAAGCCCAGAAGCCAAAGTTTACTGTTAAGATTTCTTTTTTCTTCTCTTCATGAATTCCAGCTTTGTCCTAGAGAAAATAAGAATGGCCAGCAGTAGCTATTACATTTTTTAATGTACATACCCTTGAAAAAAACACTAATATACGCACAGGGAAATACGTGTGAAGAAGTTCATGGCAGAGTTGTTTGAATTGGAAGCTGTTGGAGACAATCTAAATATCTACCAACAGGGACAGAAAAAGAAAGCATAGTATATCTATACTATACTATACTATACTATATATACTATACTATACTATACTATACTATACTATATATATTATACTGTAGTATATCTATATATGCAGTGCCACACAGCAACTAAAAAGAATGAGCTAGCCCTACATGGGTTAACATGGGTGAGTCTCTAAGGCGTATTGCTGAATAGAAGAGATTAGATGCAGAACGATACATTTCACACGATCCCGTGTATGTGTAGTTGAGTAACTCTACAGTTTTTACAGAGACCTGTATGTATGTTAATGCATAAAACAGAAATCGGAAGGAGACACAAGTTAGTGAGAGTGTTCACCTCTGAGGTCTGTGAGAGGTCGGTTGGGATCAAAGGCATGGATTAGTTAGATCAGGATAGGCTAGACCAGTGGCCCTCACAGTGTGGTCCCAGAGCAGCAGCCTCAGCATCACCTGGGGACTTGTTAGAAATGCAAATTCTTAGGCTCTCTCCACCTGACCTGTGAATCAGAAACTCTGGGGTGGGCCCCAGCAATCTATGTTTTAACAGACCTTCCAGGTAACCCTGGTGCAGGCTCAAGTTTGAGAATCACTGGGTTAGAGCATCCAGTGCCTTAAGATAATAAAAAGGAGGAGCAAGGCAGCCCTCCTCCACTTTGTAGCTCTGCCCCTGGAAATGCGAGATCTCCATAGTTGCTAAGATTGAGAGAGTATGTGGTACTTCTGCTTATAGCCCATTGGTCAGAACTAGTCACATGACCCCAACCTAACTGCAAGGGTTGCTGGGCAATGTGGGGAGCCATATGGATATTTAGTGAGCACTCTGCCTCATAGGATGATGGTCAAAGAGACCCTAGTCTTATTTGTTGAGCTTTAGTTTTTTTTTTTTACAAGAAGCACAAATTAATATCAAGGTTAATGAAAAAGTAGAGCTGGCCTGTGGTGGTGTGCACTTGTGTGTGTGTGTGTGTGTGTGTGTGTGTGGTTATGTGCGTGGAAGACTGGGTAGAGAGGAGAGATGTGTCTCAGAGCCAGGAAATAATAAGGATCTTGGATTCTTCTGCTTTCCATTTATTATCTCATTGAAACCTCACAACAGTCCTCTCCGATGGGTACTATTATAAGCCCTATTTTATGAAGTCCCGTTCTGAGTCTTAAAGAGGTTCCATGACTTGACCAAAGTCACACGCAGAGTAAGGGAAGCACTGAGAAGTGAACCAAGGGTTTTCTAACATGAAAGCTCTCCTTTTTTTCTCAATGATACCCTGCCGTGATTTCTTTAATGGCTTCATCCCCGTGCTGGCATCTTCCATTGCAAACTGGTGTGTATATGTAAACAGGCAAATAACTGGACTTCCTTCCAGCTTTGGCCCTCACCCCCTGCTCACCTCCAGACCTCTCCCTGCCTCAGTGCATCCACACATCCTCGACACAAGCCCGGCTCCGGAAGCCTTCATAAATGAGGTAGATCTCACCATAGGTCTGCAGAGGTGCAGGAGGCAAGGGCTACTGCTCATCACACAGGCAACCCTCTTTGAAAGCCTTTATAAAGTTTCAGCCGCTTCACCCAGTCTTCTCCCTTTTCCTCCACAGACTCTTTTTAACTTCTCCAGCTACTCAGCTCCAGCCCCCAGCCCCACTGCACTCTTCATATTTGCTTGACTTGACATAATTCAGAGCAAAACAAATGCCTAGCAAAGACAAACCACTTCACTGAAGAAGCAGGTTAGGGGTGGTTGGTCTGTTGCCATCTTTGTACATTTCTTCCTACTATGTCCAAACACCCAGTGGACTTCACATTCTATCAAAGCCATGGGTAGGCTTAGCACAGCCTTGCAAATTGCTACCCGCCTGGTCATCCTGAGAAAATAATAATTACTTTAACAAAGCTCTTATTTAACAAGTGGGGGTAAGGATAGGGAAAACATGGAGGAAATGTGTGCATATTTCCAAAAGAGGCTGAGTGAGTAGAGCTGGTGCAGGGGAACCCAGGGACCATGGTCAAGGCATTCCAGGGTGTGTGTTCTCAGTGAAGACACCTTAAGTCATGAATGCTTGAGGATAAAGGAGGTCAAATTCCAATCAAGCGTTCCCCTAAGACCTGAGCTCTTTCAACTGATATGAGGGATGAGGCATCAAAAAAGCCTTCCTTTCTGTCTTTGTACAGAGATGGGGTTAGGCCATGTTATACCAAGAGAGGGAAGCAAGGAATGACTGGAGATGGGCTGGATCAAAGTGCCAGACATTTGCCACTTTTTTCTGGAGGTGGCATCTGTTTGCAGTAACCCTCCATGCCAGCAAAGCCTGCTTTTCCCACCAGTGCCCTTGTTGTAATGTTGCTGGAGAGGGTCACGGAGGCTGCCTTCTGTCAGGCTGGCAGGTGTCTTTCACTTTGAGCTTCCATTGCAGCTGAGTTTCAGCCTCTGACAGCAGCATATCAGAGGGTGGTGCTTGGATGTCAGTGACATCATGGCACCGCTGACGTGGTGCTGAAAATCGCTTCCTCTTCTTCCCTGGCCCCTCTCCAGGCTGGAAGTAGTCCTTTTCCCTCTGAAATCACCCACATAACATCGTCCCTTCCAAGGCTTTCTGTGACGTATCTCAACCTCTTCCATTTAGATACCCTAACCAGGGTGGGTGGGATGATTGGGAGATTGGGATTGACATATATACACGATTATGTATAAAATAGATAACTAATGAGAACCTACTGTATAGAACAGGGAGCTCTACTCAGTGCTCTGTGGTGACCTACATGGGAAGGAAATCCAAAAACGAGGGAATATATGTATATGTATGGCTGATTCACTTTGCTGTGCAGCAGAAACTAACACAACACTGTAAAGCAGCTATACTCCAAAAAAAAATAATAAAAAAAATAGATACCCTGACCTCCAGGGGACTGCAGACGTCTCCTGACATGGAACACGTCTTTGAGGCAGCTGTGTTGTCTTTAAAAATTTTCAGAATTTTGCATTCTTCTGCATAATATATATGCATTTAATTTAAAATGTCTTCAGAATTATTGCAATTTCTCCTCCCAAGTCTTTGAATAGAATAGGTTCTCCAGAAAATGTGCCATGTTTTTCCTGGGGTTTTGCATACCCCTGGCCCTCCACAGGGTACACTCTGGGATACTCAGGCAGTCTGATGCCGCAAATTGTTGGCTTGTCATTCAAGGCCCTTCTCAAGTGGTTTTGATCCACATTTCCCATTTATTCCCCAGGAGACCCCAGTTGGTACATGCCTTGATTTTCCAGGCAGCCTGTGAAGCTGGGACCTTGTCTTGTCCACCATCTGCCTTGTACAGAGTGGTCACCCTCGAAGTGTGTGTGCCTCCAGCCCCTTCTCACAGGACAGCTTAACCTCCCAGGGTGCCATACTGGGAATGGCCAGCAGGTGGCACCAAGGTGTCTACTAGAGCTGCCTGCAGGCCTGTGGTTGACTCTGGATTGACAATAGCAGTGTGTGACAGTCCCTCTCTCTGGGCCACATCCCAGTACTCTCATCTCAGCTCTGCCCTTCCTGGTCATCCATTCAGCCTTCCGGGAGTAGAGTAAGTGGGAGTGAAGAAAGCCAGGTGGGGGTTATCCCTCCATGATTCCTACTGGTGTGGGAATGGAGCAGGATGCTGGCTGAGTCAAGTTTCCAGAAAGATCCCGGGACTCCCCTTCTGCATCAGAGATGCTCCAGGAAATGTAGAGAAGGTGGTTCAGCACCAGGCAGTGGGAGAAATTTTTCTATTAAGCAATAGGGTACTTTAGCAGAGGAATATGGGACTGAAATTAAGAAATGATAATATATTGAAATACTGCCATTGTGGCTGCCACTCCCACCACCACCACCACCACCACCACCACCATCATCACCATCATCATCACCATCATCATCACCACCACCATCACCACTATCATCACCACCACCACCATTATCATTACCACCACCACCACCATCACCACTACCATCACTACCACCATCACCACTACCAGCACCACTACCATCATCATCACCACTACCATCATCACCACCATCATCATCACTACTATGATGATCACCATCACCACCATCACCACCACCATCATCATCACCACTACCATTATCACCACCGTCATCATCACCACCACCAAACCACTATCACCACCACCACCACTACCATCATCACCACCACCATCACCACTACTATCATCACCACCATCACCACCATCACCACCACCACTACCACCACTGTCACCACCACCATCACCATCATCACCACTACCATCATCACCACCACCACCATCACCACCACCACCACCATCACCACCATCATCATCACTACCATCACAACTACCACCATCACCACCATCATGATCACCACCACCAGTACCACTACCATCATCACCACCATCACAACTACCACCATTACCACCATCACCACCATCACCACCACCGTCTCACCACCACCAACACCATCATCACCACCACCGTCACCATCACCACCAAGTGTGTAGAGCTTTGCAGATTAGAGAATACCTTATGTGTGTTATAAACTTTCTATCACTCGTTCCTTATCAGAGACACTACAGAAAGTAATTGTGTTTTCTGTCTACACAGCATGCTTGTTCTTTGTCATGTCTTCTGGTTTCTTTGGGAGGACTCCAGAGGACCAGAAGAAGAGTGGTAGTGTAGGTACCCCTAATGTGAGAAAAAAGGCTCATTATGCTTCAGAAGGAGAAGAGACAGCAGCTAAATAGAAGAGAAAGGCCACACTGGCCATCCCACCTTGGAGGGCTCCACGTGGATAGCAATAGACGCCTTGAGCATAAAGAATAGACGACTTTGCTCCTCCCGGGCACTGCGTACGTGGCTGACCATTAGCAAGACCTTTGAGGTTTACTCACTGGCCCATCATTTGATATTTTTGGTAAGGTAACAAGACGGCATGAAGTCACTCGGATGTTCATAATGGTGCCAACAGACATTTAAGGGGATCACTATAGCTTCTCCCGGGACAAGATAAAAGACCTGGTGCAGCCAGGCTTCCAAAGGGATCTGGTGCAAGGAATGTTTTATCTGAACATTAGCAGTAAATGAATGCCAGGCCCCTTACTGAGGAAAGACCTAAGGTGTTCCTACAGGCCATGTCTGCCCTCTGGCCTCTGAGCATTCCAAGTGGGGAAACATTCCAGGCTCAGCAGAGAAGCTCTGCATTCCTTGTTCAGAAGGCCAGCTTTCTCTGGGGAAAACCTGTAGAAAGGAGAATTTTTTCCCCACATTATCTGCTGGTGTGGGTGGCTGGAGGCTGGTCTTTATTTAGTGTCTTGTATATATGTCAATGTCAGCAGAGCTGGCGTATAAACAGATTCCGTATGATTCTGCTGTGAATGAGCCCATGGGAGAGGTACAGTTCAAGAAGGAAGAGAGACAATATATGTCTATTACCCAGTTTTACACATCTAATATCACAGGCAAATATGGACACCTGGAGACTATCAAACCAAAATTAGAAACTCATTGGAAGAAAAGGACAGTATTTGCACAGATTGCCCATAAATCTTCAATAACTAACTCTCCTTGGGCATAACATCCAATGTTCACTTTCTTTTCAGTGTCTCATTAGGAAGAAAATTTATTGCCCAACTATCGAACCATGTCAATTTTTAAAAAACACTGTGTGAAAATTTCCAGGAACCACACGCTTGGTTTTACATTAGCTTTATGCCACTGAACAGGAAAAGGCTTGGTCTTTCCAATGATGAAATGACACTAATCAGGAAATTAAAGGAGACAGCATGTACTCAGTTGGAAGTGACAGCAGTTTCCCATAAATGTATCATAGCCCTGGCTCCCTTTGATAAGTTAAAATGACGTCAGTCCCTCCAGCCCAGACCAGGGCACAATCCACTACCCCTGCTCCCCTGCCCCCGCACCTTCTTCCCCTGGCTAAAAGTGGGTCCAAAGAGAAGGCTTCAGAGGAGCCAGATTCTTATGATGGTGTGTGTTTTCCAGCTGTGCTCACTCGCCTGCCTTGGTGGGAATAGCTTGCGAAGGACCAGGAAGGAAAAGGAAAATGTTAAACAGAAGTCAGTGAATTGCATATGGTGCCCATTAAAAATAATAAATAGGCAGAAGATGAAGGGCTGAGTTTATGTATGTGACCCTGTCTCAGCCAAGGCGCTGGCGTCCAGAGGGAGCGGAAATGGCTGCCTCCTGTTCCTATCGTCCTGGCTCGGACCACACCAGGCCGGCAAGAGCTTCTCTGAGTGGTTGGGAGAGAGGGGGTTGCTGCAGGGAGGTAAAGGGAGCAGGGAGACTTGAGGGTATACTTGGCCCTAATTTCCATCTTCTCTGTGGGCTCTTCAAACAGGAGAATGTCTTGGCCGTGGGACCTCCAGTGAAGCAAGAGGGAAATATATGAGTGGCTGCAAAACTTTGGAAAACTAGGGAATCATGAGAGTAAGATTCTGTAACCCTGAAACCCAAGTCTGCACTCATAGGTGAAAATGAGATTAGCTGAGTTTAGTTCGTGGCCCTATGTATGGCTCTTCTTCCCAGTTCTATCGTGTTGTCTGTCTATCTATCATCTATCTATCTATCTATCTATCTATCTATTTATCTATTTATGTATCATCTATCTATCCATCCATCCGAGACCCATAATACTCATACAGAACTAGGTTGGAGGGGACTTCCCTGGTGGCGCAGTGGTTAAGAATCCGCTTGCCAATGCAGGGGGCACGGGTTCGAGCACTGGTCCGGGAAGATCCCACATGCCTCAGAGCAACTAAGCCTGTGTGCACAACTACTGAGCCTGCGCTGAAGAGCCCATGAGCCACAACTACTGAAGCCCGGGCATCTAGAGCCTGTGCTTTGCAACAAGAGAAGCCACTACAATGAGAAGCCCGTGCACCGCAACAAAGAGCAGCCCCCACTCGCCGCAACTAGAGAAAGCCCACGCACAGCAACAAAGACCCAATGCAGCCATAAATAAATAAATATCTTATTTAAAAAAAAAAAAAAAGAACTAGGATGGAGAAGAATCTCAAGATGACCTAGAGGATGGGGCATGGAATAACTAGACATGAGCCTCATTTTCCTTCCAACCTTAGATTTATGATTTGGGTCTTTAGATAAGGGTTTCTTGGGTGAATGCCCTTTTTCCTTACAAAAATAATTTACCTCTATCAATATGCTACTAATATTGATATTCATTTTTCAGTCAATATTTGAATGTCTGCTTGGTTAAAGAAGCTGAGAGGTATGAGAAAAGGATTTACGCACAAATAACCAGTATTTGAATAAATAGATGTAGGATACTATTTTGAAACTATTGTGTGTTGTAGTGTGTTTATATATGTGTTTACAATTGTGCTTTTTAATTTTTAAAAACATATGAGTTTTTTATTAATGCAGCAAAGCCTAAAAAGGCTCAAATATGACTGCCCAGATGATCCCAAAGACCTTACTAAGAAATAAAAGTTATATATGAACATAGTTGGAAAGTACTGAAAGAGATGCTTTTAAACATCTTGAATATACATCCTCAAACCCAAATTTGGAGTTCTGGCAAAGACTCAAAACTTGTTTTAATTAAAAAACCCAAGTGTGTTAGTTTCCTGTGGCTGCCACAAAAAATACTACCAACTGGGTGGCATAAGACAACAGAAATATATTCTCTCACAGTTCTGGAGGCTAGAAGTCCAAGATCAAGGTGTAGGCAAAGCCATGCTCCCTTTCTGAGCTTCTTCTTGTGGTTGCTGGAAATCCTTGGCATCACTCCAGTTCATTCCTCTGATGTCACATGTCACACGGTGTTACCCCTTTGTGTCTCTCTGAATCTCTTCTCCTTTTCCTGTAAGGACACTGGTCATATTTGATTAAAATCCACCCTACTCCAGTATGAGCTCATCTTAAACCACTTATGCGTTACATCTACAAAGACCCTACTTCCAAATAAGGTCACATTCACACCTATCATAGGTGAGGACATCGGCATATCTTTCTGGGAGACATAATTTAACCCACAACAGTTAAGAAAACTCAGTTTCTTCCTAGGGTTCATGTTAAATTGTATAAATAAAGCTACCTAACATTTTATTGTTTCAGAATAATCAGCTGAAGAAAGGCAACCAACATGTTTCCCTGTATTTTTTTCCCTAAGTGTCCCCCCCC
>NW_020174301.1:8332648-8416783 GCF_003031525.2 Neophocaena asiaeorientalis asiaeorientalis | reverse complement strand
CCCTTTGTGTCTCTCTGAATCTCTTCTCCTTTTCCTGTAAGGACACTGGTCATATTTGATTAAAATCCACCCTACTCCAGTATGAGCTCATCTTAAACCACTTATGCGTTACATCTACAAAGACCCTACTTCCAAATAAGGTCACATTCACACCTATCATAGGTGAGGACATCGGCATATCTTTCTGGGAGACATAATTTAACCCACAACAGTTAAGAAAACTCAGTTTCTTCCTAGGGTTCATGTTAAATTGTATAAATAAAGCTACCTAACATTTTATTGTTTCAGAATAATCAGCTGAAGAAAGACAACCAACATGTTTCCCTGTATTTTTTTCCCTAAGTGTCCCCCCCCCAGATTTGGGGGGGATCTTTAAACCAGTCTCTCCAACATTTTCCCTTGCATCTTCTGAATGAACCCTAAGAGCTCAGGCGGGAGGACTGCAAACAGCGCTTTTCGCCACGTGGGGGCAGATGGCAGATGCCACAGCTGTGCACGTTTTCTCAAAATCCTGTTTGGGTCAAAGCACTTGCTGCTGCTTTCGGGACAAGGCTGAGGAAACTCCCACTGTTGTTTCCATCCGGGGAAAAGTGTGCAAAGGGGATTTGAGGGCCTTTTGTTCTGCATAACTCTGTCATGGGGAGAGCAGGAAGGCTATTGAACTACAAAATATATCTTGAAGCTATTCACTTCTCTCCATTGCACTGGCTGCAACTGCCGTCACCCAGTTTCTTCCGTTCTTCACACAGTAGCCATATCCATCTCTTAAAAGCCTCAATCAACATGTTTAAACTTTCTATGATTCTCCCCTCATCCCTTTGCATTTAGAATGAAATCTGTAAGGCATGGTCTGCATGCCTCTTTTCTACAGTTTGCACAGATATCTTGGAAAGGAGTTGATTCTTTTGGCCTGGCTTGGGTTATACACCTACCGCTAAACCAATCCCCACAGCCAGGGGAGACATGACCCTCTGATAAGCCAGATTCCTAGAGTGGGTGATGGCGTCAGCCGCACCCAGACCACATGCAGGGCGGTGGAGGAGTACTGGGACCTCAGGGAATACCAGTGAGCCGTTCCTAGAAGAGAGGACGCTGGGAAGGCTGTAAATACAGGTGTCCACCCTGTGACAAAGGGGCATTATGTGTCCTTCTTCTACTGTAACGTTCTCTGGCAGCAATCTAGACAAATGTAGCAGCCCCAGGTCTACAGGGAGGTGGCTGGACATAAAAGAAATGAGAGGAAAATGCTTATTTAGGAGTACAGCATAAGAAAGATGGGGGAATAAGGAAACGAAGGAAACAACCAGTTAAAACCTGGGGAAGTGGTGTTAACTCCATTTTCCTGGAGATTCTGCAGTCAGAGTTCTGGAAAGATCAATCATTTCTTGCATGAGATCACTTCTGGGGCCACTCAGATGGGATGCTAGGGCTGTAGTCCAGGAACCGGGGGTAGAGACTTCCTGCCTGTTTTTCTGCTCGATTCATTGTATTCACTTTTTTTGCGGGTCAGAGCAGCGAGAGAGGGTCAGACAGTTCTTTGGGTGGGAAGAAAGAAAGAATGCACTCCGGGGGATAACCGCCAATCCAATTGGACCTAGGGCGCATTTATCTGATGGGCAGAGGGTAGGGGTAGGGTAGGGGTAAAGCCGGCTGAGGAAGAGAAACCCTGCGTGCCTCACTGGAGGGCTTTCCGCAGTATGTTTCTTTCTCTGGCTCTGAGTTTCTGTTCTAGAGTTCTTTGTCCTTGTAAACATTTACACTCACAGGGTCAAAGGCTGAGTAAATATTTTGTTGGGAAAATCTGTAACTTACGAAAACTGAACACATGTGATAATGCTTCCGAGCTGGCAGTGGGGCCTTTGGTGAAGAAGTCAGTAAGCGGGCGTATACAGAGCAACTCGGGAGGATTTGCCTAGAAAAGGGGTCCTTGCTCCACTTTGATGGTGGCCGCGGACCACATGTTCATGGAAGTCAGGACTGCAGGCAGCCCCAGCACAGACCTGAGTCATCATCCCTGCCTCTTTCCTCCTGAAAAGAGGCAGTGAGTGTGACCTGCGTAAAGAACTGCCTGCTGGCCATGCTCAGCACGGGGTCACGTCCAGAAGACACATCCATGTGACATTCACAAAGCATCGCAAATTCATCAAAATCATTACCAAAGTCAGTCCAAGCCAAACAGAGACGAAGTGCATAATTCATGGCAAAACGTCCCCTAATATCTCTCCATTCTTCTAAACCTTTCTGAGCCTTTCAGATGAGTTTTCTCCTCTGGAAAACCTGGAAAATAATACTGTCCACTTTGTAGGGCTTTGGAGAGCAGCAACTGCGACAAAGCCTGGAAAGCGCTCAGCCTGGTGCCCGGCTTGTACTGAGTCCTCATCCAGGGCACCGTGAGACCCTCACGAGACCTTAAAGCTCCCTTGGGCCTAAGAATGAATCTTGTAAATAAGGCACAATGTCCTACACACTCGTGGACTCCAAACACCAGACATTTCCCTGGTGGCTTCCTCAGTTAGATGACACAGCCTCCTTCATCACAAGTCTGATGTCAGAGCTCCAAAGGAAAGCTGTTTGCAGAGAGCAAGCTGGGAGGGGCAGGCTCAGGGGGACCCTCTGCTTGTCACTTTCCACTTGGGGTGCTTAAGACAATACCCATCTCCAGCTAGATGTAAAGCCTTTGGTGGAAGGGATGGCAGCATAGTTGGGAAAAGTCAGGAATTTCCATGGGACAGCCCAGGAAGTTCTAAGAACTGCTATAATAATAATCATATTAATAGTATGGCTCTCTCAATATGGCCATGCCAACCCCCTTCCCCTTGACTTCCTCTACTAGAAAGGTGGAAAAATGGAAAACTCACTTCCCTGGCTCTTAGATAGGAATGGCCATGTATTGTGATCTGGCTGATTAAGTGGAAGTGGATGAGCACGCTGGGAATTTCTGGGAAGACTTTCATTTCCTTCCTGCTTTTTCCTTCCTTCTCCTTTCCCTCAGAAATGCAGACATTATAACAGTAGCTATAATAGCCATTTGGAGTTCAAGAGAATCACAGAGACTTCAGTCCTGACATCCTAGAACCTGTTGAACCAATGCCAGCAGAAGTTTACTGGACTTCTTCTTTTTTTTTAAATTTTAATTTTATTGGGGTATAGTTGATTTATAATGTTGTGTTAGTTTCAGGTGTACAGCATTGGACTTCTTGTAGTATGAGGAAAAAAAGAGAAACCTCGTAAGTGTTTAAGTCATGTATTAGTTAGGGTATGGTCTAAGCTTCTGTAACAGAGAAACTCTAAAAATCAGTAGCTCAAACCAGAACAGTTTATTCTCTCTCTACTGTAGCAGTTCAGAGGTGAGAGGTACAGGGTGGGCAGACTTCTCTGCTCCATGAGGTCACCCAGGGTCCCAGAGTTATTCTGGCTTATCATTTCCTGGATTGTTGTTCTCTGGGACATGCTCAAGGTTGGCTTAATAGAATCATGTTTGCATTCTGGCCCCTAGGTAGGGGCAAAAAAGACTGGGAGTCAAGTAGTCTCCTTTGTAATGGGCATGACTCAAGCTGTATGTCACTATGGCTCACATCCCATTGGCCAGATCTTAGTCACATGGCCTTACCTAGCTGCAAGGGAAGCTGGTAAATGTAGTCTCTACCTGGGTGAATAGATGAGAATGGGGTAGGGAGTGGTTTTATATTAAAAGGAAGAAGAGGAGAATGGATATTGGGTAGCCATTAGCTGTATTGATTGCATTTTTGTTTCGGCTAAATGCATTCTCTAATCAAAACATTAATTATAATAATAAAATCATTAAAGTTATTAAGCTCTTATTATATAGCAGGTCCTATTCTGAGTGCTTTTCATTCAATGTCCCATCTATTCATGATTTCTGAGAATGGCTAGTTTTAGAGGATAATCATTCCAGAATTTTTCTTTAGAGCTAGATTCCTGGAAATCAGAGAAAGGATTTACAGATGGTTCATTATGACCTGAGTTCGCTAGGAATTCTCCCAAGTGTTATGAACATGAAGACCAAGGGTAATGTTATTTCAGAACTAGTTAAATTATAAGGCCATGTGAGTCACAAAAGGCCTACCTTGGGTGTTTCTCAAAGAAGTCCTCTGCCAGGGACCTAGCAGGATAGCAACAGGACGGGAAAGTTGGACTTTCTGAAGGGGCTCAAATTAAATGAGGGAAATCTTAAGAGAGTGGATTAACCCAATGGTTATGTAAAGAAGGGTTCTAGGAGTTCATGTGTCTCAGGCCCACCAGTGGAGGCTGTTGTATTAGAAACACCTAATGGGCACCCAGCACTCTGCTGACTACTGTGCCAGGTCTTATGGCCCAATTGGAGAGTCAGGAGCTACCCTTGAAAACCACATGTGGACATCCAACACAGTATCCAGTTGGGCACTGGGATGTGAAGGAACAAAGAATAAATAGAGTGTTGGTCATTCTCCATTTGCCCCACCCAAATTCACTCTCCAACCCTTACTGCTTGTTCTGTGTCCCAGGAGGCTGACAGGTGACATCACCAGGGCACCCTTCTTGGCTGGCTTCCACTAGGACTTGGCCAGTGGGTTGTTCTGGCAGAAAATCAGAGAGAAGGAAGAGAGAGAGAGGTTGGGATGCTTCTTTACCTCCTCTGCTTTGGTGCCGTATCTCTAGAAATGGCAGCCTTGTGCCATGACCACAGCTCCTCCTGGGGAGGCCCTTCTCCATGGTGCCAGCTCTCCCTGGACTTCACTGGCACCACTTCCCCTCCTTGCCATTGTGGCTTCCAGGTGGGATCAGGGTCTTGCTTTTGCTGGTCTCTGGGCACCTCAACATCCTTGCTTGGTCCCTTAGCCTGCCTCTACGTCTGTATAATAATTTCTACATTAACATCTCTTTAGTTGAAATATCTGAGTAGAATTCTGTTTCCTGCCTGATTTCTGACTCATAAACTGTAGAATTCAGATATAGAAAAGACAATGTTGAAATTCATGAGGGGCTTTCGAATAGCAGTTGATATAAAACAGGGGCTGGCCAACTATAGTTCACGGGCCAAATCTGGCTCACCACCTATTTTGTAAACAAAGTTTCATTGGAATACAGCCTTACCCATTTGTTTAATGTGTTGTCTATGGCTGCTATGGTGTTATGATGGCCAAGCTGAGCTGTGACGGGGACTATATGGCCTGCAAGGCTTAGAAATATTTATTATTTGGCCCTTTGCAGAAAAAGTCTGCCAAGTTCTGGCACAGAAGTTGGAGTGGTAGAAGGGATGAAAAAGGAAGCATAATGTAGTGGGAAGAGTAAGTCAGATCTGGATCCAAATGTCCGTTTGGCCTTCATTGTTATGGGTAAGTTAACTTCTCAGAGCCTAAGTTTCCTCATCCATAAAATGGGGATAGTAGTAGCTCCATCTCCAGGTTACCACAATGAATAAATGCAATAGCATGGTACCCACAGGTGAATAGTGCATGATTCTTTCCTACTCTCTACCCTTCCCCAATCAGATATCAATAACAACATCTGGACAACAAGGAAAGACGCAGATGTGGGTCTCAGAGAGGCAGCTAATGTGATGGGAGAAAATGGTGCATCAGGAAAGTGTCAGATGTGAGGTTAGACTATACCTGCAAGCAGGACCAGCTAAGTAATTTGCTGGCCCTGTGCAAAATGAAAATGCAGGGGCCTTTATTCAAAAATCAGTGTTAAGAATTTCAGGACGGCAACAGCAGAGCACTAAGCCAAGTTCAGGCCCTGCTAAGGGGCCCATGTGATTGCTCAGCTCACACGGCCATGAAGCTTCTAGTCACCAGAGGAGGCCCCACCATCCTCAGGGCAGACTGTGGAAGAGCAAAGGGAGTGTGGGCCCTTGAGCAGGGAGATTTGGGTTCTAGTCTTGACACTGACGCTTGCTGGGTGTCTGGGCTAATCAATTACATGCTCTCAGTGTCAATGTCACCTGTAAACCAGGAAGGACCAAAGGAAATTGTGTTAAGCCCAGTGTATGGCACTTAATGTCCTTAGTAAATGACACTTCTCTCTCCTTTGATGAATATATTCTTTCTTGGTTAACCTATTTACTTTACATACTGTGTCAATCTGGAACCCCATAGAGAACACGGCAGCCTATAGGATGGGGCCAGACAAGAATTTGTTTCTCAATGTGCAGTCACGTCCACAGAGCCATGCTGGTACCACATCACCTCCTCCAGGACAGCCCAGTGTTTTGGAAGCTGAGAAAGGTGCTAATGGAAGGGGGAACAGCATCTTTCTCTTTGTCAAACTCCCTGCCTCCCCATGCCTTTGGAGTTTCCAAATATACTCTGTTGAAAATAAAAATTCACTTCCCGAATGGCCCCTGTCTTGCATCCGTTTGGTGGTAACAAAATGAAATGATCCAGCTCCTCTTCAGGGCCGGAGCTCTCCATCTTGCAGCAGATTAAAGCAAACAGCTCCGCACTCCCGGGAAGGGGCAAGAGCTCCAGGCAGCACCTCCTGCGGGATCTGTAAAATATGCATCTGTCAGGTGGTAACTTGGAATTAGCGGGTTAGCAAGTGACACCTGCCCACCCGCCTGGGAAGCCATGCCTGCTCTCTGGAGGGAAGTGGTGGGTCCTGGCCTGGGGAAGCGCTTGGGTAGGAGGGGCCAGGGTGATGGAGGTGTTTCCAGGCACTTAGTGAAGCTCTATCATGGAGCCAGGAACCAGCGGGTGACACACATTTTGTTTTGTTTTTGTTTTTAAGGAAAATGGTGGCTTTCTGTCCTAGTTAAGGAACCTGTTCTTTCCATCATTCTGAGACAGGTCTCAGAGGCTGCCAGGCTTCCGCTATCCAGGTAGAGACGTGGCATAAGGCATCTTCAACAATCAGAGGTCTTGGCCGCTGGACACGGTGCACCGTCGGTTTAATCTCGTGCTGAATTTTGAACTTGGCAACACAAGCACAACCTCTGCCTGTCGAAACAGAGGGTGCTTGAAACCAAGAAAAGCGTTGATTAGGGGCATGATAAATAATTAGGGGATGCTGCGTTTTTGTTTTGTTGCTGTTGTTTTTTTCGGTGGCACAGTGTGAAGAAGAAACCTCGGAAATGAATACAAAACTCATTTCTTCAGAAGCCATCTGAGCAGACGATACGTTGGGTGTTTCTGATTCCCATTTCCGGTTCTGCAGTTTATGCGGTTGTATTTGGCCTTGGCGCCTGCGCGCTGGTGGCACTTTGGAGACAGGCTCCGGGCACACAAAGAGAGTGAGCTAGATGACCTCACACAGCTTCTTCTACAAAGGGAGGTATGCCAGAAGGTCACTTCTTTGGTTCAAATGTACAAACAAATCCAAATGGCTGGATAGTCATTCCTCCCTCCCTTTCCTCCAGGCACCACCCCAGGGAAAACACAGTACTAGGCATTACACTTTGAACTTCTTCTTAGTCAACAAAAGTCAATTGTTGTCTCCAGCCAGTCCTGGAGCCCTCCACCGGTCTGATTAAGGTCTCCTGCTGCTATTTAAATGCCAAGGCAGAGACTCAGCGTTTACCAAAAATAAATGTTGAAGTAAAGATTTGACATTTATTTTCAAAGTGAGAGGCCATCTTCTCATCACAGCATCCTGTTTGTTAGATATTCTTTTAATTAGACCAAATGGTTCATGTTAGCAAATAAATATAAATTAGCTTATTAGGCCAGCAGGCTAACATGGCCTCTGTTCACTATGCTTTTAATGAAAAGGTAGATTCTGATATTTTCGGAATAGACGTGAGCTCTCTCAGTAATGGCCTATCAGAGTACTGTAAGACCATAGCCTCGTAGATCTGATGTGTGAAGTTTGCTGTATCTTTAGTTTGTTAAGCTTGAGATAGTATGATACCCAAGGAAAGTAGTAGAAAATAGAATAGAGCATTTTAGTGTTGGACTTAAATCCAAGTCATGACTGTAAAAAAACTCCCCCAAATAGCTCATCGTAGTTCACTGGTTGGGTTTTGAGACCAGGTGAGTTAATTTGAGAATAGACCAGCACTCCGTCTGCAGAGTTTGGGTACCGAGTAGCATTCTGGTTCTGCTTTAAGTGGCTGTGCTTCTGCTTCATTGTTTCTTTGTGGTTTCACAGGGCCAAAGCACCGAGCTTCTCCCCGTTCTTGGCAGCATTTCTTCTACTATCCCTTTGCTTCCTCACTGACCACTTAACTGAGTGGATAGGGCATGGCCAGGACTGGAGAGTCTGTGGTTAGTCTGTCAGAGGGTCATTGTTATATCATAATCCTCAGGAATGATTTCTGGGCAAGACTGGTCATATACCTTGTGGGGTCCAGTGAAAAATGGTTGTTTAGGTCCTAATTAAAAAATTATTGAGAATTTCAAGATGGTAACCTCAGGGCCAAGCATAGGGCCCTTCTGAGCACAGGGCCCTGTGTGACTGCACAAGTCATACACCCACGATATTGGCCTTGCCTCTGGGGGTAGTGAGCATGGGATTAAAGTGAAGAAAGTCACCACAGTCCTTCTTGATGCCTCTTTCTGAGAAACTAGAGGGGAGCACCTCTCAAAATTGGAGATTCAGCCTCCCACCCTCCCTGCAATGGGAAGGGACATGGCCCTGGAAGGAGCATCTCTCCAGAGAGGGCCACATTAAGCTCCTGGTGAAAACCAGATACAGCAAGCTGGTCCCTGTGTATGGTTGCAACAGACTGTTCAGGGACAGAGGAAAACCACTCAGGTACAAAGTTTTCTGCTGGAACTGCTCCAGTTCTTGGCCCCTTACCTGCTCCTTTATTCCCTCCCCTCCCCCACAGACTGATGAATGGTGAAATGGTACTAAAACCAAGCATCATCCAACCTTCTACCTTTCATACTAAAGACAATTCTAACAGTACTCAAGGAACCAGGGAGGAGGTCCAAGGAATATATATCAACCCATCCCTACTTGTTTGAGACAAATCACAGGCCTGGGGAGACCTACCTCAAAACAGGAAACCAACAAGGGACTCATGAAAAGCTTTTATGCCATAAATGATGATACATGGGAGGCAAATGATAATGAACATATATTTGAAGAAATAAAGTTTAGATATGAAATCATTATAAGAATAGGAAAAGTATTTATGTGAAGGAAGAGATGCTAATCAGCTATTAGACAGACTGAAATAAAAGAGATGTTGGCATACGTAAGAAAAAATTTTGTGGAAACAAATAATGACAAAATAGAATCTAAAATAATACTATGATCATTTAAGAGCAGGACTAACACTGTCGAAAATTTTTATCAGATGTAGAAATCAGGCTTAAGAAAACTCTCCCAGAATTCAGAGAAAAAGGTCAAAGAGAAGAAATCAATTAGAGGGATAATAATTGATATAGAGATGAGATTATATAGCTATATGTGTCCAAGTGGAGTTGCTGAAAAAGAGAAAAATATTCAAAGATATAATAGTAGAAAACTTTCCTGAATTGAAGAAAGATGTAAATTCATAGATTGAAAGAGTGATCGGTATATATGTAAAATTAATTTAAAATTGCCAAGACCCAGATAAATATCCGTATGTTGAATATTCTTGAATTTTTAAAATTATTTATTTTATTTATTTATTTTTGGCTGCATTGGGTCTTCATTGCTGCACGTGGGCTTTCTCTAGTTGCGGTGTGCAGGGGGCTACTCTTTGTTGTGGTGCACGTGCTTCTCATTGCGGTGGCTTCTCTTTTTGCGGAGCACGGGCTCTAGGGCTGCGGGCTTCAGTAGTTGTGGCATGCAGGTTCAGTAATTGTGTCACGCGGGCTTAGTTGCTCTGCGGCATGTGGGATCTTCCTGGACCAGGGATCGAACCTGTGTCTCCTGCATTGGCAGGTGGATTCTTAACCACTGTGCCACCAGGGAAGTCCCATATTCTTGAATTTTAAAAGCATTCCTGGTTACCTAAAATTGGAAAAAAAAAAGTCAATTTGGCTCCATAATTTCCTGCAATGTTAGATTTCATAAGACAATGGAACAAAATTCATGGAGGTTTGTGAGTCAGAAGGGCTTCAGTGCAAGAATTGTATGGTCAGCTGTAGCACATGCTTTTTGTGTTCTGCACCATGTTCTCTCAGACCACCTGTGATTTCAGCTGTCTGTGGTGGTAGTTCCCAGACATGCTGTCACATCCCACCTCAAGTCACTTTGGGAGCTTTTCTGCTTAAGAGCTTTATCCAAAGCTGTAAAAGCCAGAAGTGAGAGTTGGTGTTCCTGAGGGCAACTCTTTTTAATTAATTAATTTGGCTGTACCCAGTCTTAGTTGTGGCACACAGGATCTTTAGTTGTGGCATGGGGGATCTTTAGTTGCAGCATGAGGTATCTTTTAGTTGCAGCATGCAGGCTCTTGATTGCGGCATGTGGGATCTAGTTCCATGACCAGGGATTGAACCTGGGCCCCCTGCATTGGGAACGCAGAGTCTCAACTGCTGGACCACCAGGGAAGTCCCCTGAGGGCAACTCCTGACCAGTTGGAGACGGAAGTTGGTGGACGAATGCTCTAGCCTCCCACCCTTTGTGGAACAATTTTAAGGCACATTCTACATGGTTCCTCACCCAGTGGCCTTGAGCCCCAGGTGCCCGCACAGGTAATCAGCTCAGTCATATGCCCATTACTGGTTTTCCTGTCTTCCCTGTCTCCCTCTGCTCCTGCTGTTCCTGGAAACAGCTCCCAAATAAACTACTCTTACCAAATACTTGTTTCAGGCTATTTCGGGTACAACCCCAAACTAAGACCCCCTAACATTCCTTATAGTTGTATGAAAGCAACAGAAAGAAATCTCACATATTTAAAGACTCAGAAAATATACATCTGTGTAATTTTTGTGATCAAATGAGATTTTAGCAAAGTAGACCTCATGAACAAGGAACTGTGTGATGAAAAATTTAAAAAGACGAACAGTGAGTGAGAATAGAAACCAATTAAGCATGGAATTAATTATCCAAATGTCTGTGGTGAATGTGGTTTTAAAGCAATGTAAATATTATAACTCTTGAAAAGACAGTGGAAAAACAACATAATAATAAACATCAAGATATATCTTTTCTTGATGTCCATTAGTCAAGGCACATAGCATAAAATATAAATTTTAAAGTCTAAAAGCTGTATCATTAAGATTAAAAGCAGTCTTATCCCTTCTACCCCTGTTCTGAGTCATCCAGTTTCCTTCCCTACAGGCAATCATTTTACTAGTTTATTTTGCATCTTTCAGAAATATTCACTTCATATGCCAGCAATTCCATATATACCTCCTTTTTTGCATAAGTAATATGCTAAAGAGCCTTGGCTGTTTTCACTTAGTGAATTTTGTAATAGTACATTTTGGAAATCATTCCGCTTTTCTGCAGCTGCAGAGGATTCCTTTGTATGGATGGGCCTCAGGTTATTTCTTCAGTCTTCCATTATGGGCTTCCATGATGTTGCTCATCTATTGCCATTACAACAGGCATACAAGGAATACCCGTAGCGCAGGTGTCAGGTTATTTGTCTCCTTCCCCTTGAAACCCTTTTCTCTCTTGCTTTGCATGATACCGTGCTTTCCTGTTTTTCCCGAGACATCTCTGGTTGTACCTCTTGTCTCCTTTGCCAAGTCCTCTTCCTCCACCTTGTCTCCTGAATATCAGAGTTACTTGAGGCTTGCTCCTAGGATCTCTCTTCTCTTTACACTTCTCCCTAGGTATGCTCATTCTTTCCAGGGCTTGAAAACCATCTATATGCTGATGATTGCCCAAATTCTAAATCCAACCAAACCTCACCTCTGAACTTTAGTACCTTCATGATACCCTCCTTCACATCTCCTATAGACATTGCAATCTTAACAGATCCCAAACAAGACTCTTGAGGTTTCCCTCCAACCTGTGTCATCGCCCAGTCTTCCCCAAATCAGGTAACAGTAGTGTCATTTTTCTAGTTCCTCAAGCCAAATCCTGGATACAATTCTACCTCTAAAATATGTCTACAATCCTACCTTTTTCTTCTCTCCAGTGCTACTGCTACTGTTCTGACCGCCATCATCTTTCTCATGGGCCACAGCAATAACCTGGCTGATCTCCCTGTTTCTGCTCTTGCTTCCTACAATCTACTCTCCATTCAGCAGCCAGAGGGACTTTGTAGGATGTAGGTCAGACTTTTGTCTCTACGTCATGGCAGTTACACAATGTAATGTAACAACTTCTTTTGTGTTTGACCCCCTTGTAAGACTGAGATTTCCTTGAGCTATGACTTGTCACTGACTTTCCAGCTCCTAGAATACTGGGTACACCTACTAAAGTAGCAAATTCGCATGGAACTGAGTTTCCAAATTACAAAGAGGAGTACATTTAGGTCTCGTTAAGGAGATATTTTCTGAATCACTATTGAAAAATCAAGCGTCCATTAGAGCAAATGGAGGCTGTCTTGACCACTTCCCATCTCAGTGCCCTTTTCTTTTCTCTCATTCTTCGACCTTTAGATGACTTGAAAGCATGTTTTTAGAGAAGCAAAGATTTCTATGGACTACCATATTTCTGAGTCTTTGGGAAGATTCCCTGTCATTGTGCAGGGGGCTTTAACAATAAAATAATAGTCCTGATAGACTTTCAATAGTTCATGTTATTATTCTATTTGTGAACAATAATGATTATTATGATCTATTCCTCTGTATAGACATTTTAAAGACTGGTTAAGCAGCTGAGAATTAACTTATTGGTAATGAACATTTTCAACTTCATTAGATACTCAGAAGCCTACTACATTATCATTATCTGGATGCTAAACTTTAATTGCACGCAGCCTGGTCCCTCAATAATTAACACATTGTATATCCCACCTAATTCACAAACTAGTTGTCATTTCTTAGATCTTAATATTCCTTGCTAATTTTGCCTTGGGTGAAAAAACATCGGACTGTCAAAGCTCCAGAGAAGATGATATTATACAGGCACAGTAGTGACAAAACAAGTTAATTTATTGCAAAGTCACTGAGAGAAGTTTTTAATTGCATATTTGTTACCTTCATAAAAGACATAAATGGCTTTTTAGTTACATATTTGCTTATTTCTTACATATGAAAAAAGTGTTAACAAGCCTGATTAAAATTAATTGCAAGGTCCAAGATCTGAGTGGAGATACCAACGTTAGCAAACTTCTAATTGAAGCTTAAAGAGAAAGAACAGGAAGGAGACGTTGAGTGGAATGGGAATCAGAACAGATGTTTGACTGTGGAGATGGAAAATCATTAAGTGACCCACCAAGAAAAAATAATCTAAAGAGAAAAATCAATCTTGATAATAAATAGGAAAAATTTTATCCTAATGGTATTAACAGTTGGTAACAATGATTTCCTTCTAAAGGCTCAAGATGGAATGATAATTAATGTTATTACACAACTAAGAGAAGCACATTCTTGTTATGGTATGAAAAGCTATAAGAAAGCAGATGTTTCTCAAATCACAGACTCGCTTGGTAACTTTCAAAATCAATGTTGATTCCATCTATAAGTAGCAAGTTCTATATAAGCTTTTATTGACAAAACATCTTTGGCATTTTTAATGAGCTGGGGCTGCCATATTATTTAGAGAGATTGACAGATGTGAAATACTCTTTATTTTCATTATTGGCTGATTCTAAAAGGAAAGAAGACCACCCTTCCTGATGTGACATTTTCCTAGTACTGCTTATATTCAAATGTCCCTCAATCTAGCCATGATCTGCACAAAGAGAAGATGTCTTTGAGCACTAACACATTAGATATGTCTCCAAAATTGAGAAGGAGCTTTCTTAATTACTGGAATATGCCTTCTAAATGAGCGCTTCCCAGGAAAGGGATTTTGTATAAGGGGGAAAATAGCCATTCGTACCATCACATATAGACTGAGAAGTAGGAAAATGCCCATATATCCCATGAATCACTTAAATGGTTTATGTTCAATTTGGTGCATTTGAGCCAACGTGGCTCTTCATTGTTTCAGCAACAAATTGAAGAAGTCATCCATCCTGTTTACAAAGATTTTTTCCTACGGAATTATCCACTGATTGGAAATCCTCTTATCTGATGTTATTAAAAGTGGTTATCAGTCAGTAAATTGAAAAAGTTGGCTAAAGCAGGGAATTATAAAAGATGACATATGAGGACAATACTTGAAATATTTTATTTTTACTTAAAACATATATATGTTCATGAATTCACTTATATTTTGATATGAGACCAAGAACTTTTCTGTGAGTGTGGGCTTGTTGATTGGATTCCATATTGTTTTTCTTACATTCAACAAATCAACAAGTTGTTATTAATAAGGAATCTACCATTTCTAGAGTTAGTTTATTTAAACTGGAGCAAGAATTTCAAAGTGATTGTGAAGTAAGTTAAGTACAAAATCATTCCAGATTTAAGTTTTGCCCATTTTTCTCTTCCACAACTAGTTGAATGGTTTCATTAATTGCCTCACCCTTATGCAGCCTATTCGAAGGATGCTGGGTTTAGCTCAAGTGTCAGCCCATGTGCCTGGGGCATTTGCTAAATGTTATACAAGTTGGTAAGAGAGCTCCTACTTTAATAGATAAATTTAGAAATAACAGTATTAGGGGTTGATTTTTTTAAAAAAAAGGTACATCTAGGTGATGGAATACTATAAAGTCATCAAAAATATTTTGGTAACATATTTACAAAAATGACCTGGAAAACGGTTCATGATATATTAAGTGAAAAAACAAGTTACAACACAGCAAGCATAATATTATCCCATATTTACAAAATAAGTATATATATATGTACAGACGATTGTATATTATGTTACCCAAAACATACTGAAATATTAACGGTTTATCTCTGAATGGTGAATTAAAGGCAATATTTATTTCTTTGTGCTTTTCTGTAATTTCAAAATTCATCTATACTGAATAAGCTTTACTTATGTATTATCATAAAAACATACGTTTTAGTTCTAAGCTAAAAAGCAGCGTAGAGTCACAGCCACTAAGTATTCCAAGCCTACTACACCCAAGGTACTCTGCTGCCCTGTTGCACCTTCCGAAAGGGATGGTCTGAAGCGGTAACAGACCCATTAAGGGAAGTGAGGGCTTTGAGTGAACAAGCTGAATCTTTGGAAATTAAATTCCTTCAGGGGATATATGACCCTCAACCTTAAATTCTCTCTTGGTACCAAAGACTGAAGCCTTGGATGATGGATTTACTAGACCTACTGTTCTGGAGCCCTGTGGTTCAAAGAGCACTTGCAGCTTTCAAGACAGAGAACCAGTTCTTGGCATTTGAAAAGTCTTTGTCTTTGGAGAGGGAAGTTTAGATCCATCCCACTTCATTCCAGGCCCCAAAGGGAGAAATGTATTTTGTAGAATTACCTATGACAGCTTCTCTACAACGTCCAGATTTTGGAATAAAAATTTATAGAACTCGTGGCTGTTTTGATTGGAAAATTTCAGGAGACCTAGTCTGTGTGTGAGTATTCCCCAAATGTCTCCCCCCAGTGTTGGGGAATGAGCCCTAAAAAGGACATTTTCACGTACTGCTGTGAAAGAGTAAACTGATGATCTCTTCTTGCAAGAGATTTTGGAAATATGTATCAAAATCTCTAAAATATTTGTTTTGATTCAGTAATTCAACTGTTATTATCTTCATAAGGTACATCCACAAGCTTTAACTTATGAAAATAATCAGGAGGATATAGAAAGAGTTAAGAATAAGAATGTTTCTTGCAGATCCATTTAGATCAATGGAAAATGGAAGATAAGTTGAATGCTCAACGAGAGAGGATTTAGTTAAATAAATGATATATCCACAAATGAACTCCGTTAATTTATTAATAGTCAAGCTTCAGAAGAACACTTAATAACACAAGAAAAGCTCATAATAAGTTATAAAATACACAATCATCCTGATTTTGATAAAGAGAAAAGTATGTAAATTTATAGAAAAATGTTGGAAGTATACCCCAATGTTAACAGTCTCATCTCTGCTGAGATGATGGATAATTTCCTAAAGACTTAATTTAATTTAATTAAAAAATAACATCTTAACATAATAAAAGGTATTTAGTAAAAACTAAGACTCCTCCACCCCTACCCCTCCAACTCCCCTCTCCAGATGCAACCATTCTCCTTTTCTCATTTTCTTCTAGAGATGTTTTGTATATATTAGGATGGATTTTATTTTCTTCATCATACTTTCCTGTATTTTCCAAAGCAGAAAATAAAACAAATATTTCAAAAGTACATTTCACTTGTTCTAAATCTCCATCAGTAATTTCTACTAGAACTTGAATTACCATTATATCATAGAAATGAAAAGATGGAACAGGAGTTACTCAACATTTCATTTAATTTCCATTTATATTGTGAAATGAAAAACAGCTTCTTGCAATTTTACTTAAAATAACCAATTTTGATACTGTTCTATTAGTCTTCTAATAGCATGAAGACCCAGAAATTAAATTGTTCCACTTCCTTATCCATAACTATGTGCAATTAAAATGGCTACAGACCTTAAAGTTTTCTTCCAAGTTCCAGACCCTTCAACTGTCATTCTTTATTATCGTGAAGCCCAACACTTTTTAGTTAACACTTCGTATACAGAGAGAGTTAAGTGAGAGGGGAAGTATTATATTTAACTGATGTGGTGTTCTTTAATTAATCTGAATTAGCTTTTTTGATATGGGTACTAATTATTTTCTTTGAAAAAAAATCACCATAGATGTGTGATTCTTCTATGTCTGTTGCTCTTCAAGAAAATAGTTAATTGCAGGAAGCAGGGAGGTTACCTTTTCAAAATAAATAATCAGCATTGCATCAGAAGAGTTGCTCTTAATCCAACTTTCTAACTTGAATTCACAGGAAACCTGCAGTATTTGTGATGAACAGAGTTCCCTCTGACTTTTGATGTTCACTTTACATTTATTCATAACGTAGGAAGAATAATTACAACATGAAGTTGGAATAACAAGCATTGCATTTGTTTATTTTTAGCAACTTCTAATGACTATACATTGAACTATCAAAGACTCTTTACAAGGAAGCAAGGTCAGAAACAAGTCCCTATCTGCAACTATAGAAAAACTATCATCTTTTCAAGATTATTTCAGTTTATTACGAAAATGTACATAGCTTATACTAAATAGAAAGATTTAACTACAATTACCACACTCCACCCTCATTAAGACACCCTTTTCAAGATGTAAGTGTTTTGAGCATTTATAAAGAAGTGTTATCCTAGCAAGAGTGATAATGAGTTAAGAGCACTTGGGAGTCAAGGTACAGCTGAATAACTAAACTTTAAAGAGATCATTAAAGCAGTATTCTCCTTTTCAAAATGTGTTCACAGTAGTTTCAGATCACTTTTTAATGAATATAGAACCTTATGCAGGATCCTGCCAAAAAAAATTGAACCTTTAAAAAGCAATGATTAAAACTTGGTAATCTATTACTCACTCTTTCTATTTACTTGGTATTTTTTCCATTAGGAAACAGGATAACATCTTTGAATCTAGTCAGTTGTGGCATGTGCCAGTGTATTATCTGTATTTTTCATCCAAGTAAGCAGGGCTCTGCATAGGATAAATAGCCATGTGGAACACTGGTGAATTATGCATGCTCTCCCCCTAAACAGTTCATGTATTTTACTCATTAGAGCTCAAAACATCTTCTGGTGCTCGACTTCATCATTTTGGACTTTGGCTTACACCTCTCCCACAGACTACAGAGTTATTCGTTCACACATGGTGAGCAGAGGTAAAACACTCTGGGAAAGAAAACAACACAGAGTTTAAGTGATAAAAGCATGCTGTAAGCCATTTCCACTAGAAACACGAAAAATGATTTTCCAAACACTCAGTATCACATGAACTTTATTGTAGCCCCAGATCTTCTTCGAGCATCACTGGGTTGTGCCATCACCCACTGAATCAAATCTTTTGGTCCACACGTATTTATTAAGGGCCTGTAATATTCGTAGCATAGTGTTAGAGGAATAACTGTTAGACGTTGTGCTGGAGCGGCTCAAGCTCTATCTGGGGATGCAGCTTACAGACGTGAAAAGTTACGTGACCGTGCTGGCCAGATCTGAGAGGTGCCACAGCAGAGTCACTGGTGGGGATTTCAGAGGAGCCAGAGGTTGGGTGAAACACAAGTGAAAACTTCAGGCGTGTCTTGAACTGAGCTGTGGAGGATGGAAAAGGTCTGTAAAGGTGGGAAGGAGCAGAAAGGGCCTGGAGGGCAAGGGCGAGGCCTGAGCAAAGGCCCAGAGGAGGTCCCAGCAAAGGATGCCAGGGAACAGACACGGGCTTGGGCAAGAGAGAAGGAGTCAGTTTCTTGGCTATGGGCAGGTCATTACTGAAGAATCTTGGGAGATATGTCTTTGGGGTTGGTTTTAAAACAGTGCTGGTGGATTTGGCTTGTCTGCTCTGACTGATGGCATCCCCACAAGATGGTAAATAATGGTTGAGGGCTTCTGCCCAGAGCAAGCTATGTGACCCATGTAGCTTAGTCCAATTTTTGTCCTTACTACCCCCTGGACTCCCTAGCCTCAGGCAAGAAGAAGGATTCAGTGGTGGAGAGGACAAAGTTACAGGGACAGGCCCCATTCAGGTTTGTGCCCTTTCTGCAGCCCTGGGACTTGTCACTCCTCAGTGTTCCCAAGAACCCTGATGGACAGGCTGGCTGAGAAGCAGCCATGGGCTCTTCCTTTCTTTTACTCACTACCGTCAAAGGCAAGTTCAAATTTTTTCTAAGTTTAATTTTTATTTATTTCTTTATGGCTGTGTTGGGTCTTCGTTTTTGTGTGAGGGCTTTCTCTAGTTGTGGCAGGAGGGGGGCACTCTTCATTGTGGTGCGCGGGCCTCTCACTATCGCAGCCTCTCTTGTGGAGCACAGGCTCCAGTTGCGCAGGCTCAGTAGCTGTGGCACACAGGCTTAGTTGCTCCGCGGCATGTGGGATCTTTCCAGACCAGGGCTCGAACCCGTGTCCCCTGCATTGGCAGGCAGATTCTCAACCACTGCGCCACCAGGAAGCCCTCTAAGTTTAATTTTATGAATTTGTATCTTTACAGTGTTTTGAGTTGTTTCGTTTTTTTTTTTTTTTCTAGATTTACAATTTGGATGATTTTTCCTTAGGCAAGGCAAGTGTGTGGACTTAAGGCCAGAGAACCCTGGGTTTTGGAGAGCTCTGCCTGGTACAGCTCTGATGATGAGGATAATGATAAAGATAAAGTAATAATTACTACTCTTTATTGGTCTCTTGATACATGCCAGGCACTGTTCTAGGAAGTCTACATATATTAACGCATTTAATGTTCAGAACAACTCAGGGAGGCAGTTGCTATTATCTTTATGATGATGAAAGTAAGACACAGAGGGGTTAAGCTTCTTGCCCAGGGACACCCAGCTAGTGTAGAGTGTAGAGCCAGATCTGTACCATGCAGTGTGCTTGTAAGTGTGTGCTTTACCACCATGGTGTATAACCTCTACCTGACCTTGGGAATGCATTTGTTCATTTCTCTATTCATTCATGGGTGCCCTGTTAGTCTTGGCATGTATACTGGAGCTTAAAGTCCAGTGGAAAGCCATGTGAGGGTATCGATGATTCTAATACAGGGGGATAGGAGCTCCAGGAGTGGATAAGCAGTCCCTGTGCTGTGTGAGCCTAAGATGGGGCCTCCAAGCTGACTATGGTTTTGGGAAAAGAAAGAGGTGTCAGAAAACGCTTCCCAAAGTAAGTGATCTTTAATTAAGTATTGGTGAGATCAGAGGGTGAAGAAGGGCATGAGATGTAAAATGAGGAGGTTATTTCAACCCTCTGAGTCCCACCTTCTTCATAAAACGGAGGGGACAATTCAGGGTTGCTGAGAGAATTAAATGACATAATGCATGTCAATTGCCTGAAATGGTATCTGGCACACAGTAGGCCCTCAGCAAGTAGAAATCCTGATAAACAGGGAAGAAAAGAATTAAGCAAACAGGAGTAAGGCCTGTTTGACCCTCTCAGGGTTCAGATATTACAGAGAGTAGCAGAAAGTGGGAGACCAGGGGGCAGGGGCTGGACTGTCACCAGAGGCTAGAAGCTTGTGGATGACAGAGCCTGGGAGGGGTGCTGTCACAGCTCTTTGGGCTTTGAGGCACATGTCCAGCAGAACCTCTGTGGTCTTGTGGAAGCTTCCACCTCTTTCCTCCAAGAGCTGATTGGCAGGCATAGCCCAGCTGGAGGGAAATAAAGGATCCCTCCACTCGGTGAGCTAATAGGCTTGGGAAAAAGCAATTTATCAACGAAGCCTGGTGCCCCGGGTGAAATCTGTGTAATACTGGAAAGGTCTACATAATAATCAGGTTCCTGATCAACCATGATAACCCCGTGCTTTGTTTTGTATAGACTTTGGCTAGAAAATAATGTATTCTTTTCCATTAATAATTGGGAAATAATAATAATAGTAAAGTTCAGAGATGAGATTGCCTGGGTTGGACCTCAGTTCTGACACCTGAGTCATGTGATCTCTGGCAAGTTGCTTACTTCTCTATGGCTCTGTTCCTTCATGTGTGAAATAGAGAAAAATGGTGGTGGATAAATGATATTTTCTGTAAGGTTCCATTTAAATACTCAATACGTGCCTACCAGATGTCATCTCATGATTTATTTACTAAGTGCTCTGCGGAGCCAAGCATTGTGTGGGGCACCAGACTTGGGCTGGCAGAAAGTTCTCACTGCAACCTGGGGAGGGAAGGGGATGGAGGCTCAGAGAGGTGAAGTAACTTGGCCAAGGTCACACAGTGAGGAAGTGCCTGGATCGAGGTCTTTTTTTGCTTCCATTTCACTACCGCTGGGCCAGGTATCCCAGAATTTGATACAGACTCTCAGGACACAGTGTGTTAATGATTTGAACAGAGAACTCAATGGGAGCTTAAAAAAACAATCTTTTCGCATTATTCACTTCTCATTTTAAGTGGTAGGAACATAGTCTGTCGCCTAAAAGATACTTGCACAGCATCAGTAAAAGTGCATTGATTTGTCGTTTGTAAGTTGTTTTATTTTTAGATTAATGAAGATCCAAATTAAACCATCGGAGTACAATCATCCTGATCGCCCTTATCACGTTCTGCTCATTATCACTTCATTTCTATGATGAAGAACAGATGGTCCCAATGTCATATTTCAGTGTGTATCATATCCAGCTAAGAGGAAATATCTCATATTAGCTGCACTTATCAAAATATTTGTACTTAATAATGACAGATATCTGAGCTTATGTACTATCTTGTCACCATGTCGTAGCTACCATTTAGAAAAGACCCTTTAAATTAGATATGGGAGGGAAAGAATGCATCATTCATTATTATTGAATGAATGCACTGAACTCTGAACAGCAATTATGGGTTAGTTGTAAGGAGAGAATCATTACGCTTGAATGAAGAACAGCAATTACAGTCTGTTGTCTCTGTGGCATACTCAGGGTTTTTTATTTAAGCGGCTGGCGAGATTACCAAGAAGGAAAGGGACAACTGGTGGTGGTGAAACAAGAGGACTAGTGACAGACAGGCAGTGAACGTGGTTGCCAAACTTAGGAGCCTGCCTCCTTTTCTAAATGGTAAGTCAAAGAAGAAGGCCAAGAAAAACCTGCTCTCAGAGGTGACTTAGAAAGCCTTTTAAAATAGTATTCATGTTGTAGAAAGTCCCAAAGGACTGAGGAAATGTAAACGTCCCATGTTCCCTGAAATAACAATACAGTCTTTGTGATCCCTTTCTTTAAACAACTGGCTGATCAACATGTACCAAGCATCTGTTATGTCCCAAGCTGGTAAAAGGCATAAGACATGCTCCCTGACCTAGAGAAATTTATAGTCCCATGTGAAAGCCAGACACAATAGCAAATAACTCCAATGATCAAAAAGAAAAAAAAGGTGCGTGCACAGTGCCAAAGTGGCCCAGAGGGAAAATCTACCTCCATTTGTGGGAATCAGGAAGAATTTCATAAAGTGGGTGATTGTGGATCAGGGTTCTGAAAGCCGAATAGGAGTTCCATAGTTGGATAAGAGGGTAGGGATGAAGAACATTTGGTCAGGCAGCAGATTGGGCAAGAGCTCAGTTTTGGTGTCAGGCCAGACAGGCTTTGAGTTTTAGTTCGAACTGCTCACTAGTTGGGTGAACTTGGGCAAGTCATTTATGACTCTGTGCCTTGGTTTCCCTGACCTATCAAGTTAAGCTAATAACAGTATCTACCTTATAAGGGTTTGTGACATATTTAGTACAGTGCCTGCCACGTTGTATGTGCTCCAGGTAATGTCAATTTTTATTAGCATTCCAGGCACAGGGGAAGACATGAGCAAAGGCTCAGAGGCACAAAACAGCTGTGGTGCTTTTGTATCTCAGGGCATTCTAGCAATTGTTTATAATACTGTAACAAAAAAAGGCCCAGAAGAGGTGAAAAAATAAATAGCATTACAAAATCTTTAAAGTCTTAAAATGACATTAGAGCCAACTGCACTTGATGATGTAACTTACTAGCAATTTGTTTAGAAAACAAAAAGAATAGGAATGGTATTTACCCTGAGTGAGGTTGCTGGAGGCTTTGACCAGGGGAAAGGCCCCGTGGAAGTGGGAGCTGCAGCACCACTTGAAGAACGGGTTTGGAGGAGCCAGGTGCTAAGTGGCCCCCTGAATCCTAAGCAGGTCTGCGTTCCTTGTTGAATGACAAGTGCCCGTTGCCCCGAGCTGACCACTCTCCAAAAGGGACGGCTGGTTCGTGGGCGAGCTCCATATGTAAAAACCAACAAGAATTTTGCAAAAATATGGTTTGAGAAAAATATAATATTTTTAACGTGAAAAACTAATTTGACACAAAGATACATGTAAAAGGCTGGTAGTGGTAATTTGGTATTCAGTCGGGGCACGTTTTCAGAGGCAGGCGCATTCAGCTTGTGCCTGAACCAGACTCATGATTTGCTTGCCGAACTGGCTGTCGTGGTCTGTGACCGTAAAGTAGCAAAGCCACCCTGGGGGGAGCTGAACAGAGGGCGCCATCTTGGGCCCTCACCCACTCATGGACATTTTAGTGAACGACTAGAGTTCTTTTGCTCCTTTACTGAAGCGCCCTCTGCCTCGAACTCAGCGCGAGTGCCTGGTCTCAGAGGGTGGGGAGGGAAGCCTTCTGAGTCACACAGGACTGAGCTCAGGTTTCTCTCTCCCCTCCAACCCAACTCCGCTGCTTGCACTCTCTCTCTCTTAGGGCACGTCCTTTCCCAACAGGCTCCTGGTCCCTCATGTAAACAGACCCTTGGCAGGCCTGCCTCACAGCTCTCCCCAAATGCCCAGACTTGCCCAAATCCTACAGAGGACCCAGCTTAGGCTGCCAAAATGGGACTCCTGCTCCACACTGGCCCTAAACACTCCAAAAATAATAACGACACAGTGGGGGAAATCTGCAGAACACAGACGTGGTGAGAGCTCAGTGACTCATGCCCATCACAGTGTGCTCCCAGCCAACATACTCATTTCTGTAGGCTTTTGATTTAGCTTTAGCCATAAGGTAATGGCATCACAGCCACTCCCAGAAGGACCAAATAGGCTCATTTCGCTCAAAGCAAATACCCCAGGAAATTGCTTATGTATCTCAATCCCCAAACTCAGATAAGCCAAGACTCCATTAAGTGAGTCTTTTGGGCTTGTCTACCCAAGCCACACCAGGTCTTGAGCAAAGTTCATGACCACAGGCTTTGGGGTCAGACCGAGCGGGGTTGACATTTGTTTGGCAACTTACAAGTTGTATGACCTGTGGCCATTACCTTATCTCTGTCTCGGTTTTCTCATCTGTCAAAGGGGTAAATCATATGCACTTACAGCGTTTTATAGATAATTCTATATGATAATGAGTGCAAAGGGCCTGGCCCGAGGGCTGGCACTCAGTAGGCTCTCGGAAGCGGAAGCTGTGACTGTGACCAGACATCCCGGGAGAAGAGGGCTGCCCTCCAGGTCTGGACACGCAGACGTGATGAAG
The DNA here is from genome assembly GCF_003031525.2 of Neophocaena asiaeorientalis asiaeorientalis. Lineage (NCBI taxonomy): Eukaryota > Metazoa > Chordata > Mammalia > Artiodactyla > Phocoenidae > Neophocaena > Neophocaena asiaeorientalis. Next base: position 8,392,834 of record NW_020174301.1, on the reverse strand, counting down.
TGGGAGAACGGGGTGGGGGCAAAAGGAAAAGAGAATAAGAGCATTTCTGACCGAGGAAACAGCAAAGCAAAGGCATGGATAAATATGAAGTTGGGTGTAAGGTGTTGGAAGGCTCCCTGTCGAAGAGCTGTTCAGGGAATTTTCTAGAAGGAGAGGTCTGGGTTCAGAAGCCTCCCCTTACTCTGCAGCCTCTGCACAGCTCCTGGTTAAATCCAGGCCCCGTTGGAATTTCGAGAGAGCCAGATCTAGATTAGATGGTGAGCCACTGCCTGCCAGCCTTGTGGATTTCGTGCACGTCCGTGCTGCCGCCATCCATTTCATCTCATTGCTATGATGTCAGTGATAAATGCCAAGTTTGATCCCTGCATTCTTTTCATTGCAAACTACTATGTTAAAAAGTAATGACAGGCTAAAATTCAGTTCACTCTAGCAAGGATTTATTAAGCATCTACTATGTGCCTAGTACTGTGCCTTCGATTATGATAGGTGGACTTAATTTATTCATGCTTCAGTTTACTCATCTCTTAAACCAAGCTTGAACCAAATGGCTCTGAAGGTTTTTTGTTTTGTTTTGTTCTTAGTTCTAAACTTAGAGGAAGTCCTCAAAGAGCTTAGAATTTTGCTGGGAGGATGATTTTACTTTTGCTGTGAGAAAAATTGTGTAAAACAAAATATGAACATAACCAAGTACGTGTGTGCTACTAATCAGCTTAATTCTGAGTCCAAAATCATAGCTGTTAAGCAGAGGTCAGCAAGTCTGGGCACAGTGTACGTGTGAATACCTAGTGTGGGGAGAGCATTCGGAATTGGGCTGCAAAGAAGGCAGCTCCAAATCAGACCTCACATCACACACAACTGTGAGAGGAGAGAACGTTCAGATGCCACTTTCCCTCTGAGAGTCTGTGAACCCAGCCTTTGCTCGACTTGAAATGATTAAAGGCGAGGTTTTTCCGTTTCGGGTCTGGTGGGAAGATTTCTGTGTTTGGCGATGGTAATCACAGATGGATGGAGACGATTCGTTCCCATTCTGCTGCTTACGAACAAGCACAATTAGAAGCTGACAGCAAACACGCTTCACAAAAATTATCACATTTAGTGTGATTCCCATAATAAAAACAGGAGCAAGCACAGGAGTCTTTTCAATTTACACAAAGAACCCTGGGGTCTCTTGACAGTCACTGCTGATCCAGTGTTTCTGAGTAAACTTTATTAGGAAAACAGATTGAAAACTCCCGAGGTTTAGTTAAATCTTGGTTTAAAACACACACACATTCACACGCCATGCCTGCTCTCACACCTTATTTATTCTCTTTCTTTAGCCAAAGCATTCATATTAATACTACCCAGATATTAGAAGGAAGGGGTGTGGAGGGTCCTACTGCCATCACATTCTATGTGCGTAGTGACGTGCCAAGCCTTGAAGAGGCTTCCTAGGCATAGCTGGCTTCCAATCTTATTGTAACTAGCAACGCTCATTAGTGTACTGTTGTACTTTAAGAAGCCTTTTATAGATGTTATCTGATTTAATCCTCATAACAATCCCCAGAGCTATAGAAATAGGAAGTATTTTCTATGTTGTTTTATAGGGGAAAATGGATGTTCAGAGAGGAGAAAAGTAACTTCTTCAAAATCACCCTGCTATTAGGTGCTGGGGCAAGCCTTGAATCCTGGGATGGACCTTGCCTCCATTTTCATGTCCTTGACACTTCAGGCATCAGGGAGGCAAGAAATGGACACACAAATTACGTATTCATTCCAAAATATTTGTTGACCGCCTATGTTATTGCTGCCTACTAGGCATCCTATTCAGTGGAGTGGAGTGGTGCTTGTCACTGCTTTGTGTCTCATCAGCACCTTTTGGGAAACTGCCCCTCTCCCATTCCACAATAGTCCTGTTCTCTCTACTCGATTTGGTGAAGGCTGACTCCACCCTCCTGCCACAAAGGAGGGGGGGGTGTCTGTCCCTGACTGGCCAGTTAGAATACTCCACATACCTATGCCACCTGTGATTGGTTCAGACGTAAGCATGTGACTTCAAGTGGGCCAATCAGAATCTGCCATAGGACTTTTCACCAAAGGTTTCAGCAAAAACATTTACGTCTTTCTCTGGAACGTCCAGGGGCCACATTGCCTCCATGGGGAGAGAAAGTGTCTGAGGATGGAGCAAAGAAAAAGCAAGTAGAGCTGAGAGATAAAGAGTACAAGACCCCTGATGGCTCTTTTGAACTCTGGATCCAGCTGGACAAGACAGAGAGGACTCTCCCATTCTATTGGATAGAGAGAAGACAGACAACAAACCAATAAAAAATATAATATTATAAATGTATATAAAATTTCAAACTGTGGTATTAGGAAGGTAAGCACAGGCAGAAAAGCTTTGATTCAGACAAAAATACTATGGTTAGAAGAGGGATCATTAAGTACAGTCCAAGAAGGACATGTATGATTTACTGGCGAAGGTACCACCTATGTTGGATTTTGAATAATAGGAATAATAATGATGACAATCATCTTAATAACGACGACCAAAACAATTGCAACAGCTAATATTTATTGACTCAGTATATCTTAAATTATTTCATTTAATTTTCACAAATCCTGCGAGGTAGGAGTTACTATATCTGTGTTTTACTGGTGAGGAAATGAGGATGAGAACAATGAAGTAACTGGTCAAGGGCCATAGCTGGTCAATTGCACAGCCGGGCTTAAACTGAAGACTGGCTCCAAAGCCCCTGCTTTTTTTTTTTTTTTTCCTGCGGTACGCGGGCCTCTCACTGCTGTGGCCTCTCCCGTTGCGGAGCACAGGCTCCGGACGCGCAGCCTCCGGTCGCGCAGGCTCAGCAGCCATGGCTCACGGGCCCAGCCGATCCGCGGCATGTGGGATCTTCCTGGACCGGGGCACGAACCCGTGTCCCCCGCATCGGCAGGCGGACTCTCAACCACTGCGCCACCAGGGAAGCCCTTTAAGTTTTTTTGGTATTTTTTTAAAAGCCCCTGCTTTTTAATTTCTAGGGTGTGTTGCCAGCAAAGTGGGGAGTCACGTTCCAGATGGGAGGTACAATCCAGAAATTTTCCATAAGAGGAACAAAAGGGGAAATTTTGGGCTTATGTCAACGCTGTTCTTTAATATCTTAGTATACATCTGTTGACACAAATCGTTTATCATCTCCTGGCACATGCCTGGCACTGGGATACAGTGTACACAAGACTCAGTCCCTGCCCACAGGACCTCACCCCTCACCATCTGGAGATAACACAAACAAGTGAAACCGCATGCAACCCTGGGCTGAATATAAGTTTAATTTCCCATTGCTCCTTATTCAGGCTTCTCCTCTGCTTCTCCCTCCCCTTCATCACCCCTTATTTCTCATTTTTTACATCTTATTTCTCTTTCTGACTGGAGCTAAGTTGGAAATGGAACCTTTAGTGGTGGACAATTAGACAGTAAGTCCCCTTGGCTTATGTACCACTTGATCCATCACCTGCTGTTTTGCTTTCTATGAGTTACTGTGTGTGAATTACATATGAACTGGATGTGAAAATCCAGCCCCATCAAATGCAGACCTTTCCCTGTTCACTCCCCCTCCCCCCTTTCACTCCATCGCTCTTATTCATTGCTATTCCTCTCCCCACTCCCCAGGTCTGACAAAAGCAGATTCTTCAAAATTGTCCTTCTGGGACTGTCTATTTCATTTTGAACTTGACACAAAATTACTATTTTTGACAGGTGAACTTTTCAGCATGCTTGATACAAATATTTTAATATCCTGTTACCTAAGCTGAGGGAGAGATAAAGTTTTACACCAGACACCTACAGTGGCAAGGGGATACGTTTTCTGGTGACTGATTTAAAGGTACAGTAATAACAAAATGGTTAATGAGCTAACCATGCTTGGTAGGGCAAAGGTCAACAGGGAAAGCAAACCCAGTAACTCAGCCAGAGCTATGGGACCCATGTGAGGGAAGAAATGCTGCCTGTCAGACAGTGCAACAGTTTCACCCCAAGTTCATTCCCAAGAGGTTAGAAAGGAGAAAAGATTGGCTGACATCTAGAATGTCTCCTGACTTACTCCAAGGGATAGAGAGCAAGTGGGAAGAAGCGGCTTGGGTGACAAGAAGGGAAGGCTCACGAGTGCTGGTGTGTAGGATGTGATAGAATGGTGATTGCTGTCATTGAAGTGTTGTATGGTAGGTCATTTGGGTAGAAGAATAGGTATCAAAATATTGCATATTATCTCCAAGTCCATATGATTAGCCAACCAGAAAAAGATGGAGACTTAGGCATGGGAAGGCAATAACGCTGGCAGGGCAGAGCCTCTGAGAAACCAGAACTGACCTTCGCAGCCTTAGGAACCCCTAAAGCAATACTAGCAAATAGAACTTTCTGGAATGATGGAGAATATTCTTTTCTACACTAATTGGTAGCCATCCCATGGTTACTGAGCACTTAGAATGCGGCTAGTATATCTGGAGAATTGAGTTTTTAACTTTAATTTTAATTAAATTTAATCACCACTGTGGCTTGTGGTTTCTGTATTGGACAGCACAGCTCTGCAAGGTGGGAACCTCAGAGGAATCTCTAAGATGCTGGCTTGGGTACTTCACCCTTAATGGAACTCAGCTTCTCACAAGTTTCTTTTCTCTCTGCCAGCTGGTGTCTTTATCCTCTGTGATTCTTTTCTCCAACTCAAGTTTCTGCTGTCTCCTGGTTTCTGCACCTTGATGATTCTGACTTACATGGACCATCTGCTCTCTATATCAACAGTATTAATTTTCTATTGTTGCATAACAATATCACCAAAAACTTAGTGGCTTAAAATAACACGTATTGATCGTCTCATTCATTTTCATGGCGTGGGAGTCTGCAGGTGAGGTTTAGCCGTGTCCTGCTTTAGGGCCTCACAAAGCCGCAGCCTCATCTGAGGCTTGACTGGGGAAGGGCCAGCTTCCAAACTCATATGCTTGTTGGAAGAATTTAGCTCCTTGCAGGCTGTTGGACTGAGAAATTCAGTTTCTTGCTGGCTGTTGGCTAGAGGTTGTCCTCAGCTCCTTGCCATCTGGGCCTTCCCGAAGGGCTGCCTGCTTCTTCAGAGACAGTAAGAGAGAAGTCTCCTCTCCAGATGGGTAGTACAATCTCATGCAATGTAATCATGTACCCAGATGCACATAATCACACACATCCTGTCACCTTTGCTATATTCTATTGATTAGAAGCAAGTCACAGATCCTGCCCATGCAGAAGGGGAGGGGGCTACACAAAGGCATAAACACCAGGAGGCAGCCTCCTGGGGCCACCCTGGAGCTGCTCCTTCATGCCATTTCCAGCCTAAACTCGTATGGCATTTGGCTCATTTTCTTGGTGTTCCTGTTCAAGTTTTAGAAAGAAAGAAATAATCAACCTGGCTCATTCCTTTGCACCTGGCTGCCTTCTACATCCCAGCCTCAGGTTGGGTGGGCCACCTCTCTGTGTGGATCAGCCTTGTCCAGGGGTGAGGTTACATGGTGGGCATGATTGGGTCAGGCAATGACTGAGTCCCTTGTACAGAAAGTCAAATGGGGCTGCACCCAGCAACGTGGGTCTGTGGTCAGGTCATGCCCTGCACATGTAAAAGGCATAGGAAATTCTACTCCCAAAGACTGCTAGAGGCAAAGAGGTTTTCTTTATTCTCCTTCTTTTGCTCACAGCCTTTATCTGAGGTCCAGAGAGAAGAGGAGAGCTAGAGGGAAAGGGACCCTTTGAAACTGGATCCAGTTACATTTTAGACAAATTAAAGGAAATGTTACTTCACAGAGTAGAAAGTAACCTCACGGAATGCCTCATTCCAAAAGCAAAGAGAGCTAGGAATATAAATGGATTAAAAGATATAAATGACATAGTCATAAATTATGTCTATGAAAATAATCCAAATGATTAGCAATATGGGAACAGTTAAACAAATTATGGCAAATTAACATCATGGAGTGTTATACAACTTTTAAGAATGATTATATGAAAACTAAAACAATGTAGAAAAGTATTTTTGATCCAAAGCTGTAAGAAAAAACCCAGAATACAAAAATTTATATATGAAAAATTACGACTTTGTAAAATTATATATGCATGGAATGGAGCATGGAAAATGTTTGATTATAAGAGTATAAGTGTTTTTTCTTTAACTATCCTTTATTGTTATTATAAAGCTTATTATGAAAAAAAGTTTAGAAATAAATGACTAATAGCTAATGTTATTTGACCTAACTCTGTGCTAAATACTTTCCATGCTTTTAACAGGGTGGTCCCAGCTGTTATCCTTAATTCACAGATGAGGAAACTGTGGCTCCAAGAGGTCAAATAACTTGCTCAGCCAGATGGAGGGATTTGAAACCAGGCTGACTAGGTTTCATGTTGAACTAGGGCTGTTTAAATCAATCTGAAGTATGATGGGCAAAGCACGTGAGCCTGTAAGCTCTTCAGTGACTTGTAGAATATTTGAAACCTAATAAAACAAAACGGTGCATTCAGTCCAACTGCAAGCACACACTTGATAAATGTAAGATGACGTGTCCATAGAGCATAATATTATATCAACACTACTGTAAAGTGTAGGATTCACAACCATTAAAGTTTATCGTTTTGCAAGAATTCCTGATTGCCTGTGGTGATTGTTGCAAAATCATTGCCAATTATGAATCAAATGAGTTGCTTTTAGCCAAATAATTTCACCAGTAACGTTAGAAAAATGATTCCCCAAATTTTTGTAGGGAGTATAGGGTGTAGGTACAATGAAAAATATTGGATATGGTATGGGATCTAAAACCTGTAAAAGTCTTCGAAGAGACCTGTCCAGAGCCCATGCTGTCAGCTGTTGTCTGTTCTGCCTCTTTCCTACACAAGCATGACCTTTTGGAGCAGTGGGGAGAAGTGGAGAAGGAAGATGGTAAGGACCAGGGACAAGGGTCGGGGGAGTGGCAAGAGGGGGAGGAGGGGGCGGTCAGGGGGTGAGAGGCAGCTCTCAGCCACAGGACAATGCACTCCATGCATCCCAAAGCTGACTCTGTATGATGTAACACCTGAGTTCTGATTCTTCTGCTCTCATGAGGTTATGAGGGGCGTGTGTGTGTGTGTGTGTGTGTGTGTGTGTATGCACACACGTGCATGTGTGGCATTTGCGTGTGTTGCTCAGGGGCTGTGTCCGTGGCAGGAGCCCTTGAGGTAGGGTACCCCTATCTTTCTTTGCAGTAACAATTTTATGGGTCCACATTTTTCAGCACTTTGCAAACGCAAGCTGTAGCACTCTCTAGAACCAATCCCATGCTTTCGGGGAAGCTGAACTGTGCACTGTCTTTAATGACCTGCGAGTTGTTAAACAGTCAACCCGCCAGCACTCCTGAGTGAGGGCTTAGTAAACTACTAGAGCTTGCTTTCATCTTTGCAGCTAATCACACCCCTTTCAAAGCAGATTTTAACCCAGGCTTTGCTCTATGTGGAAGCCACATTCAGGGGGATTTTAAGGGCCCATCCCAACAGCATCCTCAGTTTTGGGGGTATCCATTAGGGCACTAATGTTCTCTCCTAAAGCAAGTGAACCAGAATGCTTTGAATGTAGAGTTGCTTGAAATGTCATTAATAGGTTTTCCTCCCCCTTTTCCATCCTTTCCCCAGACTTCTTTCTCTACCAAAATATCATTCTTGATTTACAGGTGGCTTCTGAATATAACTTTTCACTGAGTCACTCAAAACGAGTTTATGAGAGGAGGCCTCTGTGCCCCAACTGTGAGGCATTTAGGGCCCAAGATAACATCTCGGGACTGGGTCCTCTTACATTTCTAGCCTTGCAAACTCATTTTTGATGACACCCTTTAAATGACGTTCATGGCCATTTTTTTCCTTTCTGACCAAGCACTGGGATCTCACTGTGATAACTACAGGCTGTATGTTACTTGATCGGGGTAATGTAGAATAATTACTGGCCCATTGCACTTCATTACGCTACTGTAATCGGTGGAGGCTTGATGTTTCAGTTATAGCTGCTCTGAGAATTGAGCTGACATGGATACTGTGATAGGAATGATAGGGCGAGGGGGCCCCCATGCAAATGGCGGAAATCAGGTTCTGAAATGCAATATGCAGCTCAGCCCAGGACATCTGCTTCGCGTCTCTCATTTTCTCTCGGAAACAATATGATCATGGAATAAATGAGTCCTTCAACTTGTATTATGCCTTATAAAAGGTCATTGAAATGCCAGAGAATGTTAAATACCACGGAAATATTTGGAGAATAACATTCCATGGTACATCATCTAAGTGTTTTAACGGTCAGTTTCATGGGCCCAGTAGACACCCTCCTTCAGTATAGATCAATCTGTAGATAGCTTTTTAATATTTACCTGGTATAAAACAATGATCGACCATCCAGACTTGTAAAAGGACTATAGAGTCACCATATACTTTATCATCTGAAATAGGGCACTTTAGAGAGAATGGAGTTATATTAATAATTACACTGGGACAGGGGCATAAATTTGGACTGTTACCAGGAAAATGAGGCCTATGGCACCCAAGACATAGGGCACAGCTATGATCTTTGTTCACTGTCCTTTTCCTTACAGCCAAAGCTAGTGTCACCTGGAGAGGACAAAGGTTATGAGCTTGGCCCTTCAGCCCCCTGACTGGGTGAGATGCATCCCACCGGCCCTTCTAGTCCAGCAAGGAGATGTTAACATAGGCCTGGAGCTTCCGAGAGAAATCTAGGGTAAATATAGAGATGAGGGAGTCATCCCTGCAAATGGGCATGTATGTATACCTTCAGGGGAAAGCCCCACCTTGGCAAATATCATTATGGAAGCCATGGACGGAAGAGGAGGAGCCTTGGAAGCAGGAGGGGGAAGAGTCTAGAGAAAGGAGACCCAAGACAGTGCAGGATCATGTGAGGTGAGAGACGGATGCACAGACATTCATCGGATCTGCCGAGAGGAGAGTATGGCGGCCAGCATCCCCCAAGGTGGCCTCCGATGGTGCTACCTCCAGGTATTCACATCCTGTGTGGTGTCTCCCACACCACTAGGGATGACTTATGTAACCAGTAGGATATTGCTGAAATGATAGAGTGTGACTTTTGAAACCAGGTCATTGAAGACACTGCGGCTTCCCCATCCTTTCCCTTTGATCACTCGCGTGTTATGAAGACACTCAAGCAGTCCTGTGGTGGGGTCCTCATGGTGAAGAACCGAGGGCTCCTGCCAAGGACAGTGGCAGTGAGCCATCTTGGAAACAATCTGGTTACAAAGAATATGTTCCCTTTAGGTTTCCCACAAGCAATGTCCACCAGCTTCTTTTCAAGGAAATGATACTGTAAGATGCCACTAACAATATGATTTAAGACACTGTGTGCAAAAATCTGCCTTATTACTTTATAGCCATGCTTCTCGTTTTCCAGGGAAATAGTTTGAGCCTCCTTTTAACTTTTTGTCCCCCATCCCACATTTTTCTATAGATAAAGTTTTATGGCACGGGACAACCCATATAAAATGCATCCACAATGATTCCTTTAAGCGGGTCAATTTGTTCAGGCCACCTGGAATTAGTGGATGATGTCCAAATGGCATAAACCTTTTCTGAAAGACAACTGCAGTGTCATCACGTGATCCGAATCTGTTTGACTGAAAAAAAATGGAGGCTGCATGGCCCTGCCGGAGTTTTCTGACATTCACTTCCTTTGAAGAACAAAACTGTGTGTGGCATTTGCAGGGTGAGCTGAGTTTTCTCTATTAGCTTCGTCCAGACCCAGACCCTCCCTTTGCCCTGTGTTTCCCTGGCTAAATCACATCCCTGATCCACTCTAAGTCATGAATTAATAAAGAATCAACCAACTGCCCTATCTGGAGAAGCCTGTTTAATCTTTCATGGCTGGCGCCGGGAAGGATGCCTTTTGAATGGTTATTTCTTTTCTTTTTATTCCATCCCCCTGAAGAGTTGATCAAAACAAATGCTGTCTCATTTTCTTATTTTGTTTTGTTTTGTTTTTTTCAGGTAATTTAAAAAATACTTGGTTTTACAAAATGAGAAAGGAGGGGAGGAAAGCAAACATTCAGGGCTGCTGTATAGGTTGTGCACTTTACAAGATGTGCAGTAAAGGAGGGGTGTGTGGCTAAAATCCAGACCCCACTCCACTTGTCCAAATGTGGGCCCTGGCCCGGGGCCATGTCCATTGAGAGGAGAGGCACCTATTGGCGAGTCACATGGAAGCCCGTCTCGGGTAACACCGGTCCCACCAACATCATTTCTTTCCTCCTTCTTCTCTTTGTCTTCTCTTCTCTTTTCACCTTAGCAAAAATCCTATATGAAGTCTCTTGTAATTTGTTTTCCTCCCCGAGGAAAGGTTAATTCTTGTAGCCGTAATTCATTTACAGGAAATTAGACACAGGAGCAGTTGGACGTCCGAGATAATTTGAAAAGCCCCTTTGAAGATCTTTCCTTCAGGTTCACTAAAGGCCCTGTCCCCAGCCTGAATTCCTGATGGGGCCTCAAGGCATCACACAAGTGTGTACCCTGTGGCGAGACTGGTATCCAGGGAAGGGTTGACTGGGGCAGGACACTCACGTTGGAATGTCTGGGGGTAACTAGACAGGACTGGGGTTCAGAACTGACTTTTCTCAGTATTCCCTGCTCTTCCCATCCTCAAACTCTTCCTTCCAAGGGTTTTAATGAAGCTTTTTAATGTTTGGTGTCAGCCCAAGATGTTGGGTCATTTTTCATATTCATATAGCATCACTATCTCCAGTTTATCTGTCATTAATAGGGCCAGAGGACAGAAATCCACAGATAATTCAAAAGTTCTTGATAAAGGAAAGTTTTCATTTTCTCTCCTATATTTCTTAGTCAGAGCCGGCACAAGCCATGGAAATGACACATTTGAGTTTTATCCTGGTCCTTCTCCATCTCCTGCCATGGCGAGAGCCGTGGGCTAATTTAGGAAGGTTGCTATATTTTATTGTCTTCACGACATTATATTTTCTTCTCTTAAGAGCAGCATTATGTAGAATGGTCTGGAGTCGACTCCTCATTTTAATTTTCCTAACAGGCTTGGAAATGTGAAAAGCCTTGCCTGACCGGGGCTAGTCATACGGCAGAAATGCAAAGTCTAAACTCCATGCGACGTTGCTGCGTTTCGTTTGTTTAGTCCGCCCCCTCCTTCCACTCCCCCCATTTTTCCCTGTGTGATTGGAGTTGCTCGGAGCACAGGAATCACCTTCATGAAATGCTTACTGTCCCACACAACATGATGTAGTAGCGATGACAGGTGACTGGTCTCTAAGCCAGTATCTAAGGTTGTGCTGGCTTCAAAACTTTCTTTTTGGCTTAGCATTATTAGTTTCTCATCTCTTTTCTAAACTCTTTGGCAGGGAAATTATTCTTAAAAGTTCTCAAGGACAGCCAGACATTGGAATATTATTCAACACTGAAAAGATATGCGTTATCAAGCCATGAAAAGACATGGAAAAAACTTAAATGCATATCACTAAGTGAAAGCAGCCCATCTGAGGAGACTACATACTGTATGATTCCAATTATATAACATTCTGGACAAGGCCAAACTATGGAGACAATAAAAAGATCAGTGGTTTTTCAGGGATGGGGGAGGGATAAATAGGCAGATCAGAGAGGATTTTTAGGGCAGTAAAAATACTCCGTATGATATAATAATGTATCCATGTCATCATACATTTAACTAAACCTATGGAGTGTACAATACCAAGACTGAGCCCTAAAGTAAACTTTATGGACTTTGGGTGATTATGATGTATCATTGGTTCATCCTTGGTAAAAAATGTACCATTCTGGTGAGTGGTATTGATAATGGAGGGGGGGGGGCGCTAGGCATGTGTGCAGGAAGGGGTGTATGAGAAATCTTTGCACCTTACTTTCAGTTTTATTGTAAACCTAAAACCACTCTAAAATGTTGTCTTAAAAAAAGAGTATTCAAGGAACTAAAGCTAAAGGACATCTACACTGTGACTCAGCCCACACCTGGGTACATGATGACAGAAGTGAGTGCCTGTGTCCACAAGAATGTTCACAGAAACTTGATTCATAAGAGCCAAAAGCTGGAAACAACCCAAATGTCCACTGACAACAAGAAATTGTGCTAGATGCACAACGGAATATTACACAGCAGTGAAAATGAACAGGTCATTGCTGCAAGCAATAATGTGGAAACACCTTGCAAACACACTGAGCAGGTTCCCAGCGGGCTTGTAGCTTTGCCTTTAACCTGGGTCCACTGCTGGAGGCACTGACGCCATACCTTTCTCTTACCAGCATCTTTCCCCAGGTGCCTGAGTCTCATCTGCCACACCCACAGTCATGGAGCATCATACGGACTGATCTTCTTGAACCATGTTGGTGTGACCTGCCTATGAGAAAGCCCACTACGTGGAGCCTCTTATTGTCATGCCCATTGCTTGATGGACCCCCTGATTGCGAGCAGGCCCCTCTGACACCATATATTGCGCTTCTGGGCCTCTGAGAAACAGCCCTACAGGTGGGCCACTTCACTTACGTACTGGCCTCAGCTTCCTCTCACTCCCCATTGTGTCATGTTGACAAGACCCCAACCACACAGTGCACTCCCCCAACCCAGATTGGGACAGTTTACCCCCACCAGCTGCTGTATTTCTGATATGCCCATTATCACTCAGAGTACTAAAGAAAACCCAGATCTTTTGTTAAACACCATAAGACCTACAATGAAATGTATATTAACACTTTCTTTTGAGCTCTTTCTTGTGGCATTATCTTTGGAGAGGAAAATCTCTTTTGCAACTGCCCATTAACCATTCATGTTTTGAGGTACGGGGAGAAAAAGGAGAAAGGAGAAAAGATAAAGGGATAATGCCCATGAGACAGTCCACTGGACAGGTTCACGACGTGAAGCGTTTCAGACATGTTCGATCTGTCTCTATAATTTTGTTATTCATGAGACATAAAGGGAGTGAGAGAGCAAAGTAAACACAGCTACTTAGGAGATGGATGGAGCACACAAAGAGAAACGAAGCCACAAAACACAGCAAAAGAGCAGAGCATTATAGGCAGAAAAATTACATCTGGATTATTCTGCTTAAATAGAAGAAACATAAATCACACCAAGGGGCTCATGCAATGTGCACTGGAGTGATAATGAACAGAACAGCCCTGTCTGCCCTCTCTCTTCCTTGCTGAGTTGAATCTTCCCCCTCCTGTGTGATCTTGCAGAAGTCCTGGGAGCCAGCCATGGTCCCCGTTCTCCTGCTTAGTCCTGCCCAGTCCTGTCCCATCCAGCCCTGTCCACTGTGGTCTTTCCCCCGCTCTCCACTCTCACTGACTATTTTCTGCCCCTGCTATTATGCTTCCCTACTCATTCCATTGGTTATCTTTGAATATGTTTTCGTCTTTGCTTCTGTCTCAGACCGCAAGCCTCTTGAAGGTCCTTGTGTCTTTGTACCTTTCTTCTGTGCCCTGGGCTAAAAATTCTTCCATCTGGCAGGTACACAGTATATTTGTATACTTAAATATACTCGTATGTTGGTTGGTAAATTAATTTCAAGTGCTAGTGACTACATTTTTCTGCATTCGGGGCTGTGAGCAGAAATTCTGCACGCACAGCACTTTTGCAGGCAGATGGTTAATTATCACTGAGCCACCTACTACAGGACCCTATTTGGGCAAACATGTCCATTTATAGCAGCTGTTACTCTTAAAATACCTTCAATAGATTGACAAAAACAATGCAACAGGGTCAAAGATTTTCAATAGTAAATATTTTTGTCTAGATTTCACCAATTAAGTATATTTGGAGAGTCACTGAGATTTGAGAACCGATGTCTTTTACCCAATAAGGATATCATAAAATGAGTGATCTGTTTACTCTACTAATCTTTTGAAATGTCTCAATTTCCTTTGAATAAGAAATAGCAGAAAGGCTGAACTGTGTGATTCTATCTGGGTTCTAAAGTCATTGTAAATCAGAAATACCCTATATTCCCCCTCAGCCTACAAAAGTTGTATTCATCCACTTATCTTTTTTAAAAAAATATTTATTTATTTAGGCTGCTCTGGGTCTTAGTTGCGGCACGCAGGATCTTTAGTTATGGCATGAGAGATCTTTTTTCAGTTGCGGCATGTGGACTTCTTAGTTGCGGCATGCATGCAGGATTGAACCCGGGCCTCCTGCGCTGGGAGTGTGGAGTCTTACCCACCAGACCACCAGGGAAGTCCCTCATCCACGTTTCAATTTGAATAGTCAGTGATACCTAGAGGGAAATGTGCATTTTAAAATTCCAGACATGAGTCACACATTGTGTTTATCTCACGTGTATGGGGCAGTGAGTGTAGAACCTTTTCTGTGCCTGCGTTTCGTCATTTATAAAATGAGGATAATAGAACATCATAGTGTTGTTAGGAGGGTTAAATTAGTTAATATTTAATATGTAGTCTTAATGACTGACACGTGGTAAGCACTATATAAGTGTTTGCTGAAGAAATAAAAATAAAATAAATTTAACTCTCATGGCAATGCTTTGTGGTCAGTGCTTTCCAAAGTCCTTCTGCCAAAAATAATTAAAAACTTTCATTTATTTTCTATCCTTAGATTTACAAACAGTGGATATCACCAAGCAATCTTCTCTAACCCTTGGTGGCAACTATTTGTACAGCCTAGCTGACTCAACTTTACTTGTTTTGAATAAATAAATATAATTATATCTGTCCTCAAGGCCCCTAGAAACATTTTTCCAACACCGAGTGAAAAGATACACCGCCATCTTTTTCTGGAACTGGCTAAGTCAGTTTCACACTTGACAAAGGAGAAGCTTAGTGGAATGGGAAAATGTCTTAAAATATTAATTATATATTACTGAGTTTCATAAATTTTAAAATTTTCTGAAAGGCACTAACAACAAGAACCTGTAATGACTCCAGGGAAATGACACATTTGCATTTTATTAGTTAAAATAAGTGCAGTAATACTCTAGTTTTCTGATTGTCACTGAAAAATGGACCATTTAATGTGATACATTTTTCAGACAACTGTATCTTGGTCCTTCAATTGTAAAAACTGATCATTTTAACTTTTTTTTTTAATGATGGGAATAATCACTCACTTTCTATCTTTCAGATCGTATTGGAAAATATAAAAAATGCTGAACATAATGTTAGCTTTTTTGTATGGGAAGCAAGGGTCAACATTTACTTTACTAAACAGTATTACAGTAACATCTTCAGATATCTTGAGGCGTGAGAGGACTCTTTGCCTCTGCACTGAATGGACCCACTGCTGATGCCTTATTAAATGTTGTGCTGGGATTTTATGTTTTTATATTAGTTCACAGAACACTTGTTGGGTTTCACTTGTGAGGTATCAGTGATTGAAAGTAATTAAAACTATTAGTTTCTGGGGATTAAGGAAAAGAAAAAGTAGAGCAAGTCGGTGTTATATAAGGGTGCATACTTATGACCACCTGCTCAACAGCAAGGGTAGGTGCTGTTGGTGATTAAAAAGAAGGAAGATAAGAGGGGAAAGGGGGGAGAGAAGGAAGAGGAGAGGCAAAGAGTATCTGGAAACTTCTCTTTCCCACCTGTTACTGGTACAACACGGAGACTGAACCTGCCCCAGAACTGGGAGGTCCAATGGAGACGATGGAGGGTGCTGGTTTCTGGAGAACCTGGATCCAGAGGGGCGCCACAACACAGACTCAGCTCCAGAGAACATGTTCTGGCTGCGGGTGGGTGCACCCATGCACCCTTCCTTGGTGACACCATATGGATTAGGAAAATGAAGCTGCCTTATCCTTCCATCTGGAAGGGAGTCCAAGCTATTTTAGACATTCTAGAATGTTTTCACCAAAAAGAATAGTCTGGCCCAGAAAAGTCAAATTCTGCCAGCCTTCTAACACATTGCTCACAAAAGCTGTTTATTGATCAGGCTGAATTTTAAAAGTTAACGGCGGTGAGTTTTTTGAGTTAGAAAAGAAACAAATAAATGTGTAAACGGCCTTAAATAATATAGGAAAAATTCTGAGCATCTGACCTTGCTGTGTCCCACTTGCAGCATGAGTTAGCAAAGCTGACCTGGTAAGGCCTGATCATTGCTCTGGGATGCTCGGCCACGTGGTTCTTCTTGTCTCATCCGGTTATTGCTGCATTTCCCCAGGCCTTTGAACTGATCGTGCCAAGTCAGGAGCCCACAGACATTACTGGGCCCCCAAGAGCATCTTGAGAATTGAATAATGACTACAGACATGTCTTTGGGAGAAACACAAATGTAACAGGGTTGGTTTTGACATTCATTTTTATCGGTATTGTGATTATGATCATGGTCTGTCCTTGTATCTGATCTAATTGCTTTCTAAAGCCCTCTCCAGGTGTTAATTTCTTAGCATGGGGCAACTGCTTGGGTTGAGTCAGCCAAAGTCTTCTCCTCAACCCACTCCTTCTTTAAGGAGAAGGAGGCAGTATATTTTCATAAGAGAAGATTTTGCTAAATCTATTCCAGATATCTGCTTCTGTGACCACATCAGAACTTCATGACAAAGAAATTTTGCCAGGTATTGAAATCCAATTAACTGTTATAATCATGCTAATGGCTAACATGTGCTGAACGCTTATGCAGTAGCAGGCGTGGCTCTGAGCAGCGGACGTGCATTAATTCACTGAGTGCGGGCTTCCCTGGTTGCGCAGTGGTTGAGAGTCCGCCTGCCGATGCAGGGGACGCGGGTTTGTGCCCCGGTCCGGGAAGATCCCACATGCCGTGGAGCGGCTGGACCCGTGAGCCATGGCCGCTGAGCCTGCGCGTCCGGAGCCTGTGCTCCGCAACGGGAGAGGCCACAACAGTGAGAGGCCCGTGTACCGCAAAAAAAAAAAAAAAAAAATTCACTGAGTGCTCCAGCAACTCCATGGTGCTAGTGTCGTCTGGTCCCAGGAGACGAATGGAACCCTGAGCAAGCAAGCAGCTGGCTTGGGGGGTCACAGACCCTGGACCTGCCCTCCTGCTACCTCATCATCATGTCTATTAGGAGTTGACCTGTGTCTCAAAATCAAGTCCAAAACAGAGGTGAGAACCCAACTGCTGGTTAGAATTACCTGGGGTGAGGGGAGGGGTGATGTACAGAGTGTATAAAACTTCATACACTTCGCCCCATGTCTATAAATCCTGAAACCTGTGCTTTGCTGAGTCCGGCACGCAAGATAAAGTGGACTGTGGGATGACCCTACAAGGGCAGGAATTTTGTATAAATACAACATATACGTGAAAGAAGCCAGTCACAAGGGACCATGTAGTGTATGATTCCATTTATATGAAATGTCCAGAATAGGAAAATCCATAGCAACAGGAAGTATATTAGTGGTTGCCAGGGGCTGGAGGGAGGGGATTGGAAATGGGGAGTATTTGCTGGGGGTTATGAGTTTCTTTGGGGGATGATGAAAATATTCTGTTGATTGTGGTGATGGTTGCACAGCTCTGTGACTACTGAAAGCCATTGAAGGGTATGCTTTAAATGGCTGAATCGTATGGGATGTGAATTATATCTTAATAAAGTAGTTATTACTAGTAGAAAACCCTCGATGTGTTGTATTCCGAGTGTCTCAAGGCAGAGAGAGCTCAGGAGAACTCAAGCACATGTGGATTTCATAGAAGTCGCTCATTAGAGGGAGAAATGGCTGATGAATTAAATTTATATAAATAATTTACGTTGATCATAAAAAATTAAAAGCAGCCATAATTAGGAGTTGACCTGTGTCTCAAAATCAAGTCCAAAACAGAGGTGAGAACCCAACTGCTGGTTAGAATTACCTGGGGTGAGGGGAGGGGTGATGTACAGAGTGTATAAAACTTCATACACTTCGCCCCATGTCTATAAATCCTGAAACCTGTGCTTTGCTGAGTCCGGCACGCAAGATAAAGTGGACTGTGGGATGACCCTACAAGGGCAGGAATTTTGTATAAATACAACATATACGTGAAAGAAGCCAGTCACAAGGGACCATGTAGTGTATGATTCCATTTATATGAAATGTCCAGAATAGGAAAATCCATAGCAACAGGAAGTATATTAGTGGTTGCCAGGGGCTGGAGGGAGGGGATTGGAAATGGGGAGTAGTTGCTGGGGGTTATGAGTTTCTTTGGGGGATGATGAAAATATTCTGTTGATTGTGGTGATGGTTGCACAGCTCTGTGACTACTGAAAGCCATTGAAGGGTATGCTTTAAATGGCTGAATCGTATGGGATGTGAATTATATCTTAATAAAGTAGTTATTACTAGTAGAAAACCCTCGATGTGTTGTATTCCAAGTGTCTCAAGGCAGAGAGAGCTCAGGAGAACTCAAGCACATGTGGATTTCATAGAAGTCGCTCATTAGAGGGAGAAATGGCTGATGAATTAAATTTATATAAATAATTTATGTTGATCATAAAAAATTAAAAGCAGCCATAATCTTGACACTTAGAAATAATCATTGTTAACATTTTCAGGTTTATCCTTGAGGATTTTTTTCTGTGCATATATAAGGTACACAGAGACACTGGATCATGCTACCTCCACTCTGTTGTAATTTGCTTTTCTCACTAAGCAACGTGCTATCATGGGGGCCCTCAAAGTGTGATGCCTGGGTCATCAGCATCAAAGTCACCTGGGCACTTAGAAAGCAAATTCTAGAACCCCATCCCAGGTTTGCAGAATGAGAAATTCTGGGGGCAGGGCCATCAATCTTTTTTTAACAAGCCCTCCAGCTCACCCTGACGCACACTCAGGTTTGAGAACCCCTGCCCTACCGTGACTGTGTGCATGTAAATATATATGGATTTCTGCCATAATTTTTAGTGACTCATATTCCAGTCTTTGGCTACTATAAGTAATGCTGCAAAGATCATCCTTGTACAGTCTTTGTGCACGTGTTTAATTATTTCCTCCACTACACTTCCAGAAATGTATTTACTGGGTCTAAGGTTTAGGATACGTACTTCCAAATTGCCCTCCAAGAGACCTTAATTTATGTTCCTACCTACAATGTATGAGAATGCCTATATGTTGTCTTACATTTTTGACAACTCTGCCTATTCTTTTTTAAAATTGATAATAATACAATAAGTAAAAAAGGTAGACCGTTGTGTTTTAGCTTATATTTCTTTGACTACTGGTGATATTGAACATTTGTATGTGGTTATTGACTATTTCTTCACTTGTGATTATCTTGTTTAGGTCCTTTATCCAAATTTCTATTGGACTTTTTATACACATATTTCTGGTGAAATTTAATATATCTTTAAATAGTAAGGATACTAGCCCCTGAATAGCACAAAAATTGAAAATATATCTTCTGTTTTTTTCCTTATAACTCTTTTTGCCATTTAGAATAAGTTTTAAATTTTAATGTTAGAAAATTTTATTTTGGTGCCATTCTTTCAAAGGAGTTTCTCATCAAGTTTTATAAAAATATTTATGTATCTTTTTGTTAGTACTTTTACATTAAATTGCTTAAGCCATGTGGAATTTATGTTGGTGTAAATTGTCTTTTTTTCCCAAATGGTTACCCCTAGATCCTTTATTGAATAGTCTTGGCTTTCCTGCTTGGTCTGAAATTCTAACCTTATTATGTATAAATTTTTTTTTATATGTTTGGGTCTGCTTCTGAATTTCCCAGTTTATTTAATTAATCTGTCTCTTTTGGAGTCAGTTTTGATGATCAGAATTTTAATACATTTTAGTAAATGCTCGCTCATTAGTATTTTTCTTTTTCCAGATTTTTTTCCTGGTTCTTCTCACACACCACAGTCTTCAAATAGACTTTAGTCAGGTTTGAAAAGAAGTATTGGAATTTTGACTTGGATTATGTTAAATTCATAGCATGACTTGTCAGTATTAATATCTTTAAATATTAGGTCTTTCCATCATGAAACATGGTATGTCTTCTGCGGTCGTCCAGCTGTCCTTTTGTATTCCTGAGTAGAGGTTTATGGTTCTTATTATACAGATTGTAGTCATTTTTTGATAAGTTCCTTTCAGGCATTATATTTTTATGACTGTTATAAAGCATGTCTTTTCTAAGTGGTTATAGACACATTGTTGATTTCTGTAAACTAAGTTTATAACCACCAGCCTCATTGAAGCCTCTTATTAGTTCTAATATTTCCTCATGGGTTTTCCAAGTAGACAGTGATGCTAATTTTTGTCTGCAATTTCCAGCCTTTATTTCTGCTGTTTCATGTTATTTTTTATCAGTTGGTACTTCTAGAACAATGTTAAGCAGTCGTAATGAGTAGGTATCTTTGTTTTGTTCCTTTTAATGGCAGTGTCTTCCATTTTAAAGTTAATCGTGATACTGGCTGTTAGTTTGAAAAAACAAATTATAGATATATGTATATGTATACATATAGGCACACCCATGTACATATACACACACATCCATCCATCCATTCATCATATCTGCTACTAGCTTATATTCTTGGTTGACTAAGAGTTTATTCTGGAAAAACATTAAAGTGTTATGGACATTACATTTTATCAAAAGTCCTTCAGGATCTATCGAGATGATAATGTGTTTTGCTCTCATTGCCCTATTTAACACATTTTCAGTTCAACATTTGTTGAGCGTCTACTATGTTATTAGTCATTTTAATAAAAAACAGACACACACTATAAACTATAAACCAGAAAAGCTAAGTTATCTGGATTCCCACTCTTAGCAAATTAGAAGCTGCCAAACGGAAAGCAGGTTGGCTGTCCAGGAAATGCCAGTGGACCCACACAAAACGTGGATTTCTGTGGTCCACACTCTGGCCACTCACTGGTATCATTTGGAGGATCTCTTAAAAAAAAACAAACAGAAAACTATGCCTAAGCCCACTAAATCAGTTTGTGTGTGTATATGTGTTCCGGGGGTTAGCGTGCCTAAGCCCACTAAATCAGTTTGTGTGTGTATATGTGTTCCGGGGGTGGCGTGTAAATCAGGCATCTGACTGATAAACACAGTAGTTTAAATGATGGTGCAATTTAACTGACTGATGTCCTCAGGTTTCCTGCAGTGGATGCTATGATTTTATTATTATTTTTTTGCGGTACGCGGGCCTCTCACTGTTGTGGCCTCTCCCGTTGCGGAGCAACAGGCTCCGGACGCGCAGGCTCAGTGGCCATGGCTCACGGGCCCAGCCGCTCCGCGGCATGTGGGATCCTCCCACACCGGGGCACGAACCCGTGTCCCCTGCATCGGCAGGCGGACTCTCAACACTGCGCCACCAGGGAAGCCCTGCTATGATTTTTATTATTGCTGTCATTATTACAATTAGGCTATCCATATGAAACTCAATTTTATAGGTAAAATATGGTCACATATCAGCAATTTCACGTGATCCAACCTAACATTATTATTTATAATGACCATTTATTGTCTATTATATACCAGCAACAGTATTAGTATTTTCTACAGGTCATATAAGTTTATTTCCATAACAACAACTCCATGAAGTAGGGACTATCATTCCAATATTCAAATGAGATGACAAGCTCAGAGAGGGTAAGGAAGTCAATAAAGTCACACAGCTAGTAAGTAGTAGAGCCTAGAGGCAGATTCAGGTCTGTCTGACCCCAAGTCTTACGTTTTTCTCTTTGATAAAGGACAGTCTTGGGTCTGCTTTGCTCACTGGTTTTCACTGGTGGGAAACGGACCCAAGAAGGGGAGTGAAGTTTGCTCAGTGCTCGTTTTAAGGGACAGTCCCGGGCTGCAGAGGGCGTGCACACCCCCCTGTCCATGGTGGTAATTTCACAGTTTCCACTCCATAGAGCAGGGGCTGTCAAAATGTGGTCCGCAGACCAGCAGCATCACTTGGGAACTTGTTAGAGAGTATATCCTCACCCCACCCCAGACCTACTGAATCAGAGATCTAGCAGGGTGGGCCAGCAATCTGTGGTTTAAGCAGCCCTCCAGGTAATTGGAATGCAGTTTAGCAGTTGTGAACCACTGCCCTGCGAAACAGTAATGACTGCTAACTTGTACGAGCTCTCGCTCTGCACAGATCTGAACCCATCCACTGCGGGTTCCTACAGGTAGGGGTTTATAATCATCTTAATTCCAGTTTGTACAGAAGCAGCTTTGGAGCCTGACAGAGGGTGAATGGATTACCTGAGGCTGTGCAGGGAGCAGCTGGCTGGGTCTGGGTTTGAACTTGGCTCTGAAGGGTGAGTCAGTGGCCTTAACCGCTAGGCTAAACCGCCTCCTGCTCCTCCCGTCCGGAAGTCTGGGCTGTCTCATTCTCTGTAGAGTGTCTCCAGTAAAGGCTGGAGGGAGAAGAGACGATACTGATGTCAGAACAGGGCTTTGGAGGAGATGAAGCAGCTCATCTACCATGGAGCGTCCTTAGGATGGGGAAGAAAGGGAGCCATGGTTTTGGTATAAAAGTTTTCATTTAGGAGGCTGGGGCATTCCAGATAAGCTGCCCTTGTTTTCTTTCCCACAGGCCAGATGCCTTTATTCAGGCACTTTTCAGTGACTGCACTTCGTCTGCAGAATGACCAGTGTGAGTCGGGGGCTTTGTATGTTGAGGGTTTTACTGGGGATTATTGCAAGGCAAGAATAATGGTGATATTGTTTGCAGAGCCAAGGTGGAAAATCAGACCAGGGGGCAGGATTTATTTTTCTGCCGTAAAGCTGACGGGGAGGCTCTTCAAAAGTTCACTGACTGTGGCGCTGAAGTCTGTCCATTTGGAAGCACTCCTGGATGACGTGGGCAGATTCCCAGCTAATACTGTGTACACCCCTCTATCGCCAGGCATCCAATTCCCAGCGAATTTTGCAATATAGTGACAGTAATGGAAAGCAAAATGATCTCTAAATAATGGTTTAAGATGGCTACTTGATAAAGGGCACTGCAATAATTATGATCGATGGAGCATGGATTCAATATATATTGCCCATTTAGATGCACCAGATTAGCTTAACAGCTTTCTTTAATGTTCTGAGTATTTTGCGTGCGTGTGTGTGTGTGTGTGTGTGTGTGTGTGTGTGTGTAAGAGAAGGGGGAGGGTGAAGAGAGGCAGGGGGAGGGAAAGAAGAGGCAGCCTGCAAGCTGCTGTGAACGTTGCTGGGCTTCATAATGGTCAGTGTGGTTGAGGAGACGCAGAGCTGAGAGAGGAAAGAGATTCCGAAGTTGTGTGATCCATTACCGCACTCAAGTGTCCTGTGTTTCAGATGGGGGCTTTGCGGAGGGAGGAGGGAACAGGGGAAGGGGCAGAGGAGAGATATCTGATATGAGTTTTGTCACGTTGCAGAGGACACTTTCTGGATGACGAGTTGGTGTAATCACGGAAATTAGGCAGGCAGCTGGCCAAAAGAATCCCTCAACATTCCCGAAAGCAAGCGCCATCAACTAAGTGAGCCGGACAGGACTTGTTTTGGAAAGCCAGGCTAGCCATGGAAATATGTTTTACCAGGAGGTGGGTGGGAAATGATTTGCCTGACGTTGGTCCTAACCCTCCCCTCCCCAACACCCCCAGGAAGGAAATTTTCCGTGACAGGCTGTCTAAAAACCTGGGTCCATTCCTTAGCTTTTATGTTTCTGGGTTGATCCCAGGTAACACACAGGGTCTGTGATCAGTGTGTAATGATGAGGGCAGTGTGCCATATGCGCTGAAATTCCTTGGGATAATGAGGATAAAATGATTGCAGTCTAGTCCTGACTTGCTTTGATTTGTCAGTTAAAATAAAGGCCCCCGTCTCCACCCTTTCATGAAAGGACATCAGGAGGAAGGGTCACTGTTCACAGGAGGAGAAGCCAGTCCCCTAAACCCGATAATCTCCACTGATGTCCCTGCTGATTTTGAGCAGGTGAGGGGCTAATTGACTTGATGGTTTTTAAGCCTGAAAGGCAGCTGGCGTTTAGATGATAATAGTAACAGCTAATGTTCACTAGCATTTACTCTGTATTGGGTGCTTTGGTGCATTGCTTCGGAAACTTTGCAAACTCACATCACCCAGGGAGCTCGTTCAAATGCAGATTCGGATTTAGTAGGTCCGGGGTGGAGCCTGAGGGTCCACATTTCTAATAGGTTCTCAGATGATGCCCGTGATACTGACCAGCAGACCACACTTTGCATAACTTCATTTGATTCTCCCATGAGCCCCATGAGGTGGGTGCTGTGATGAATTCCGCTTTACAGAGGAAGAAACCAAGTTGACACTTAAGAGGTCAAGGGTCTTGCAGAATGTGGCACAGCTCTCCCAGGACAGGTCTTGAGATTCGAAACTAGGCTTTCCATCCTTCCCACCTTCCATCCTTCCCTTCCCTCAGCAACAGCCATGGGGATACACTAAGTGTGACACATGGCGGGGTGGGGAGATGGGAGCAGCAGCCTGGATTCCTGACTGGCTGGAGGAGAGACGTCTTGCAGAATTATCCGACCCAGATGGCATGAGGAAGAAATACGCTTAGTGGTATGAAGCCACTGAGATTCCAGGGCTCCCTGCAGCAGCTAGCGTTCATTATCCTGACAAAGCAGCATCAGATTCTGAACCACTCACAGTGCCTTTCACAATTCCCATCTGCCCCTGGTCATCAGGCATCCAGGTTTGTCCAGAGCATCACACTGTGAAAGAACCATCCAAATGGTGTCATGATGAAAATGGATGGAAGGGAGGCCCCCCACCGGGGTCCTGGGAAGGGGAAAGTTGATGGCTGTGTTACTTTTGAGCCTTCAGAATGGCAACTCCAGGGCTGGGCCGTAGGGCTTCACTCAGAGCTCATCAACACCTCGGGCCAATTTTCAAATGCTTCAGGCTTGATTAAACCCCAGGCACAGTTTGCCAAGTGCTTCCTCCTCCACCTTAATTGTTTAGATTGCGTAGAATTTGAGTAAAATTTAATCCAGATGTTTCTGATTCGTTTACGTTTAAATCACCAGAAAATGCTCTTAGGTTGCTATTTGATGTCGAAGAGGTTTTTCAAGCATTTTCCCCCATCTTAATAGGAGAGGTCACATTTGGGTAGGGGTAGAGAAGTCCCATGCACCTAGAGGTTTCATCTGATTTGATTTGAAAACCCATTCTTGTGAAATCTGCATCAGAACTCAATTTTGTTTTGACCTCCTCTTCAAAACCCTACGGTGAACATCTTAGAGAGAGAGCTAGAGTAATTTGCATGCAGTTGATATCAGGGATTCTTGTTTGAAAAAATAATACCCCTGACCCTGGCTTCTCCATCCTCGTGACCTGATTGGAGCTGGCAAGTTGCCACTCCCTTCTTGAACGACAGGAGAAGCAACTGGGCCAGGTAAACACACTGATTTCACTTTACTTCACTACCTGGGCACTCGCTAAGCTGAAGTCAGTCCATCCGGCACCAAGTGTCTGAGAGCTGATAGATGAGAGCTTATGCAAGGTCATCAACCATAGTCTAGGGCAGGGGTTCTCAAACTGTGGTCCCTGACCACAGGTGTCAGCATCACGTTGTTAGGAAAGTGCATTTGTGAGCTGCGTCCTAGACATACCAAATCAGAAACTCCAGAGGGGGGGCCCAGGGGTTGTGTTTGAAGAGGTTTTCCAGGTGATTCCGATGCACCCTGAAATTTGAGAATTGCTAGTCTAGGCCCTCAGTAATACTTGTCATCTTACCCTTAGGACTTTGTAGGGATTAAGAGATAACATTGTCACATGACTCAAGACACTCAGACCCAGGCTGTATTTACCCAGGGCTCTAAGAATGACCTTTGTGATTGAGCTGGAAAGCCAGAAAAGCAAACAACCCCTGAGTTGACGTTTTCCGCCTCTGAATTAACTTTTTTTTGAGCTGCGTCTGCATTGAATGGTTGTTTGGGGGGCAGTGCGGATACAGCCAAAAGGCGTGTTTTAAATAGCGGCACCCTCCAAGTAAAAACTCTTTGGGGAACCACTGTCAGTTTCTGGAGCTTGAAAAATGCAATTCCCTGAATATGTAGGCTTTTAGGATGTGCGCTTAGAGGGCTCTCTGGAGTTGGCAGATTGATATGATGGGATCCCCCCACCTGCCGAGTTCATGCATCCAGTCTTATATTTGTCAAACGTTAATCGAGTTTCTGCTATATTCTGGTGCTGTCCTGGGAGGTCTTGGGCATTCCCACCAGAGATCAAGCTCTTAATCATTGTGCTTAACCAAAAGAATTCCCAGACTAGAGGTTGACTAGAAGAAGTAAACAAAGCTCTATAAGGAGCATTTCCCAGCAACAGTGGCAGTGGAGGGCAGCCTGGGGTGAGTGGAGGGGCCGGCATGCGGGACTGCCTGGAGAAGGTGATGCCTGGGTCTTAGCGGGAAAGATGCTCTGGGTAGGTTGGGGGGTGCGCAAAGAGGCGAGGAGCCAGGAGGGCGACTGCAAGTGTTTCAGAATGTCTCGGGCTTGCGGGGGAAGGGGAGCGAGAGACCAGTGAAGCTGGAGACGGTGGGGCCAGTTTACGAAGCATCTCCCATGACATAGTAAGTTCCCCCTATTCCTTGGAATCCTGTTTAAATCTGTCTTGCAAAGAGCATCCGCGGTGTCTGCATTTTTCTTGAGCTCTCCCAGCACTCTTGGTACCTGGAAAGGCGATGAGGTGTGGTAGAAAGTAACAGGGTCCAGAGTCAGGGACCCGAGGATAAGAAGTGCCCTGTAAGAATCGTCCACTGTGGTGCTGGGGTGCTGCCACTGCTGCTGCCCGCACCCTATTCAGCCACCCACAGGATCGAGGCCCAGATCCTTTGCTTCATATCTGGATCACTTGTATTCATTTCAGCTGTCTCCTGCTGGCATCACCTCTTGCCGACAGATTGACTATTCCTCTCTGCTCCTGTGTTCATTTCCACCCTGCCCCCTGTTCATGTCACCCCTCCAACCCATCTCAGAACATGTCACCTCCATCAACCTTCTTGGGCCACCTCAGTCCAAGTTCAAGCCATCCATCCCATGGACTTCCAGAACTTGCTGTCTGCCCTTTAATCATATGGGACCTCAGGGGTCTTATGTTTATGTGGATCTTATTGGCTCATCTCTTTCTCTCCAGCTTGAGGGAAGGGTCCTTCCCATAGACTCTAAGGAAGGCGTGTGCCCTGCATGAACATTGGAACCCGTGAATGGTAGCCTGAGAAGGTTAGTGCCCCACTGCTGCTTTGGCAAGAACTGTACAAACGGTTCAGTTTTATTTTTCTCAGGGAAAATAAATCATCAATCATGGGGCTGCAGTAACCATATGAACCATAAATCCATTAGGACCTAAAAATTTTTTTGTTGGTATAGTAGAGAGGGCTTTGTGGGAAGTGTTACATGTTCTTGCAGAATGTAAATCTGATCACGTGACTCCTCTGATCAAAACCTTCTCTGTCTCCACGTTCGTCCCAGGATGAAGTTCAAACTCCTTCTTATGGCTTCAAGCCCTGCACACTGTCCAGCCCGTCCGCCCTCTAACTTCCTCTTCCAGCTCTTGGCCCTTATGGTCCAGGATCCTACCATCCTTAAGGGCTCCTAGGGCCTGGGGTGGGCATTTTCTCTCGCCACTGCACCTTCAAGCAAGGTCTTCTCTTCAACTTTCAGCTCCTGTTCTCTCAGTAACGCGGGAGCTTATGCATCACCTCCTGCAGAAAGCAGCTTCCCTGATCTTCTTCATCTGAGTTCAGTGCCTCTGATGGGGTCTTACAAGACATGGTCCTCCCCTCTCATTGCACCCAACCCATTTTTATTGCATTTGCCCTTATTCTTCCTAGACGATACGCTCCCCGAGGGCAGGGACCATTTCTAGCTTGTGGTGGATGGATTGGAGGCTCTGAATTTTTGGTTCTACAAAGGAGTGAATGAATGAATGGATACTTTGCTGAAAGTGTGGGAGCCGAGGGCTGCAGGTCAGAATAGGGTTAATTATGCAACACTTGTAAGTCACATCCCTGCTGGAGACAGTCAGTGGCTTTGGGGAGCTAGAGCCCAGAGCAACATTTGTACCCATCATAAAAACATCGTTTACTGAGGGTTCCAGCAAATCCTCTTAAATGACTCCATTTCTCTGCCTTTATTGATGTATATTTCTTCTCCTGAAAACGTGTCATGACAATTTCACATTTCAAAGTGCTGAAAGAATGTGCCTAGGTTGAAACTTTCTGCCATTTGCAAGGATGTCAAATTTTATTCCTGGATGCATTTTTTTCCCAGCCGGCTTTTCTCGACCTGATAATAGAGGGTTATAATGGAAATGCTGCCAGATCCATCAGCTGCAGTGTGTGAGCATCGCCCTTATAATGCAGCCAGTGATAGTTACCTGAAGCCCACGGAATGACTCCTGTCTGAACAGAAGAAGCAATTTGGAGGGGGTGATAACACCTGCCACACCGCTGAAGGACTGCATCATTCCCCCTACAGAAGAGTGGAAGAATCATGATAAAGAAGCGGGGCCACATCATTCTTTCTTTCCAAGTGCCTCTAAACAGCCCTAATACTGTGGTATCTGAACTTCTAATGACGCTGAAAAAGGGCTTTCTGTTGTTGTTGGGAATGTTTGTGAAAGCACATGGAGACAAAAATTCCCAAAGAATTCGCTGCAAGATAACCTGCCAGCAAATCATTTGCCAAAGACACTAATTAGTCACATTTACAATACCACTCTCTGGCTAAGAAATGGGATGAGGATTTTTGAGATGATAGAAGGGGCGATATACAAATATTTTGGGCGAGACATAATCAGTTAATTGGTTTATTAAATTATAAAACCATTGTTTGCCCTAAAGAGCAAAAAAACTAACTAAATGAATAGTCACCTCTTTGAAGACTTCTTACATTAATTCTGTTTATACATCAGTAGCAGCAGCCGTGTTAGACAAAGGGCTCTTTATCTTTACATGCCATAGCTACAGTGTATTGTGGTTCAAATGATGGCCCCGACTTTATGTCTACATAATTACAGAAATCTTATCCCTTTTGTGTTTGCACATCATTTTCGGTTTTTTGGAATAGTTAAACTCCATTTTACTTTTTAATAACATTTTAGAAATCATTGTGATTCAGGTAAACAGAATTTGATTGCTTTGATGGATTGAAAATGGTTAGCTCAGCCCGAGTTTATTTGATTTGTTTCTTCAGGGATTACAAAGAATAGGATTTTATCTCCAGACTGACAAAAGAGACAAACTCTGCATTTTTGCCTATGTAGTGGCAGGGCTGCTAAGCTACACAGCTCCTCCGAGAGGAAAATGCATTAGGCAGGTGCTGGATTTTTATCCACAATCTGAGTTTTCATTCCATCAGACGTCGGTGGGGTGGGGGGGGCGGTGGTGAAGAAGGGGAGGCATGCTTTATTCTTATTCTACTTAGAATTTTTTAGTCAGAGGAAACCTGACTAAAAACCAGACCAGGGTTGTGGCCTGGCCCTAAGTACAGCAGATCCCACGGAGGTAACCTGGTGAATCAACGCCTGTCCTTCTCAGCCATAGTCACGGTAGGCAAAGGTCCATCTACTAATCGAACGCGTTTTGGAAGGCAATGTGCCGATTACTTGCCGGGTTCACCTGAGACACGTCCCTGGGGATTTCCTGCATGCTCTAATCCGAGACCCAGTCAGACTGAGTGGTGTTTCTGACACGGCTCTTTCATTTTATCCAGCGTGACCTGACATTTGTGTGGCAGGAAGAGACCAGGAAAATGTCAACGGACAATGCAGAGAAAAGCAACAACGTGTTGCAAAATACCCGTTCTCGACCCAGCCCTCTTCCTCAGCCTTTAATTACTGGTTCTTAATTACTCAGTAATTAAGAACCAGGCCTTAATTACTGGTTCTTCAGGAGAGCACGATCTTGTTTCTTTCCCCAAACTTGTTTAAGTCCCAACTTCTTGGGGGACGGCGGGCGGGGGGGCTAGACAACTTTGAGTTGTTGTGTTTCAGAGACCTGTGCAAACCCTACTGTGGGCAGTAACAAAGTGCTGGGAGAAAAAGGAGTAGGGATTTGTAAGAAAACCTGGATCCAGATATCTGTCCTGTCTCATCACCTGTGGACCTTGGACAGATTTCCAAACCTCATTCATTTTAGTTTTCTCCGAGGGTCACTGAAAGGATTAAATTAGTTCACACAAGCCACTGGCACAGGGCTTGGCGTGCCGTAGATGTCCAGGGAAAGCTCATTGATACTCCTAAGTGTCTATGGAAAGCATGGCCATTGCCTCGAGGTACTTGCTATATGGTTGAGAAGGCCGTACACAGATGAGGGACAAATATTTCAAACACACTGGCACCGTTTTGCCCTAAGGGTCCCTAATGAGGGATAACATTTTAAAACAACCCATTTAGGGTTACAGGAAATCTTGTCACACCATGATGGGGTCTTTTGATTGTGACTGAAACAGACCAATTTCGTACAGATTCCATGCTATGAACAATCGCAAATGTTCAGCAAATAACCACATGCAAATACCCACCAGGTCAAATCTTATTACAACAAATCTAACTTACAAAAAGCAAAGAACAACCACTTAAAGTGTCATTAATGGCACTAAAACGTTCCCTGACCTTATTTGCTGGTTAATTGATTTAAGAAAGGAACTGATGATGCAATAAAAATAATACCTTGGGTAATGCTTTGAAATTTTATACAATGCCATTTGGTTTTAATATAAACCTAATCCTGGAAATATGCAGAGTAAACTCATAATCAGAATTAGGAGATGTTAATCAGAGAAGGCTCTCAGGTGGAGGTGTTTTTTTTTTTTTTTTTTTTCGGTACGCGGGCCTCTCACTGTTGTGGCCTCTCCGGTTGCGGAGCACAGGCTCTGGACGCACAGGCTCAGGGGCCATGGCTCATGGGCCCAGCCGCTCCGCGGCATGTGGGATCTTCCTGGGCCAGGGCACGAACTCGCGTCTGCTGCATTGGCAGGCGGACTCTCAACCACTGCGCCACCAGGGAAGTCCCTGGTTTTTGTTTTTTTTTAGTTTGTTTCCTGTTTGTTTTCTGAAAGGCAAGGAAAATTGAAGCTGAGAAAATTGTCTCTACAAAAGGCAGGAATAATCAAAGTCATGGTGAAAAGAGAGGCCAGCAATCTGACAGGGAAGGAGAAAGGCTGGCTGGGGGTTAAAGAAATGACTCCCAGGCCAAAGACTCCAAGAGACGGGGTGAGATTTTGGGCTGAGAAATAAGAATGGTATTGGAGTAAAATCAGGATTTACTGAACACTCAGGAAACTGGCTGCTCAAATGATTTTCCACAGCCTTGAATGCTTTTAATAAACCACAGGCCCCTAAATCTCCCAGATAAGATGATCTCTTTTAGCATCACTTGCAAGGAGTTGAAACTGTCTTGCAGATATTGGCACATAGAACCAAATTCTCTCTTTTACTGTTTGCCCCACAATGTGTCTTCCTTGGGGTTGAGGCTGTACGTGTGGGTGAGTCCATCTTGGCATGGGAACAATCTCTCTCCTCTAATCTCCTTTTCTTCACTGGGAGTTCTTTGGGAATACCAACAAGCAGCCAGACCCTTGGTGAAGGCAGGACTGGGCAGGGGAGTGAGGGAATGGGGTGAGGCTTGGGCTGGGGAGGGACCACATCAAGCGGCACTGGAATTGACAACAGAGCTTTCCAGTCTCCGTGGCCACAAAGGGCATCTCTGAACATGTCTCCAGGTGATAATATGACAATCCTAAGTTCTAAGGATTGAACTGTAAGACAAAGCTTCTGTGCTAGAAGCCAAAGAGAGTCTGCAGACAAAGAAAAGATGGGTCGGAGCCCTGGGCAGGCAGGTTTGTGAGGTCAAGGCCAGGAGGGGTCTGCACTGAAGGCGACAGATGTCCCAGATGTGAAGATATGCCACCCAGACCCACCTTGAGGAAGGATTTGCTGCCCAGCCACAGGGAGTGGGGTCAGAAGACAGTCTCCATGTGTGAACGTCTCCAGGGCTCCCTCAGCCGAGACAGTGCCTTGCCCAGGATCCAACCCTTCTTTGGGGAAGCTCACATCCAATGTCTGCATCTTCCAGGCAGGTGCATAACGGTCCAGCCATTTTGCCTCAATATGGGATGACTTTAAGGGTCAATATTCCTTCCAGAGCTCCTAACCATCTTGGTGGAGTGTGTTAGGCCTGCATGACTTACCCTTCGGCCCAATCCTAATTCCTCCCTTTCCTTTCACAGGTGTTGATCTCAATAAACATCTTGCAGCCCAAACTCCATCACACATCAGCTTCCAGAAAACTCAACCCATGCCATAGGAAAGGACTGTGAACATGCCAAGAGGGAGAGCAAGAGAGTTTTGCAGACGACAGGTGCTCACAGTTTGGTGGCAGCAGAATTAAGGAGCCCACAGGCAACTGCTGGGCGGGAGAGCAGGCAGAATTCAGGAGATTCAGGAAGACAGGACAGGCGTGGGTAACCGGATGGAACGATGAACCTGATTCGACACCACGAGGTGCCCCTAACATGCTCCCTGGCGCAGGATGTCAGGTCGAGTGTGGGCAGCCTGGAGCCAATAGGTGAGAGGGCAGGTGAGTAGTTTCACCTGGCGAGAAAGAGGGACGTGTGAAGAATGAACCTGTGGAAGGTAAGTTCCGGTGATATCCTGAGCATCCCCTTCCTTCTGAAGCCAAAGCATCTCGTGGCAGGTGCCATATCTATGTGCCTGCATATATGACCGGAGTATAAACCCATGAACAAGTCACTGGTGAAGAGTGCCTGCAGTCTGACCAGGGAGCAGTGGAGGTTGGCACAGCCCGGGTTCTTGGGGATTGTGCGTACTGGTTGCTGTGGAAAAAGTGCATTTGTTTTGTGGCGCCTGGTCTTGTCTACGGCTCTGAGTACCTTTCAGCATTCAGGCCTCTGGTACAGAAAGTGACGGCTGACAGGCACATTTCCAGCCAATTTACATATATGTAAAGTTATTTAACTTGGTACCGATTTCTTTGCTTGTCAAACATTCCCGTTAGAGCTGGCATGTGGTGTAAAATTCTACATTCTTTTTGTCAGTCTGCTCTTACAATCTACTCCACCAACTGTCCGGAAATGTATTTCAGAAACAATGACCAATGGTACAGAAGGGTGTCTTTGTTTGTAGAGGGATGGATACCTTGAGCATCGATCCTCCACTGGGATAACCTTGTGTCTGAACCTTGCTGGAAGGGAAAATATGCATGTAGGTTTTGAGGAAGAAAAACGACTTCCCTTCAAGGACAAAGTTCTGGAATTTTTATGCCTTAGCACCCAAGGCAATCACAGCTGATGATTAATCCCTAATGAAAGCTAAACAGAGCAATTTTGCTTGACGTTTCCATTTCTCATTTGCCTTCACTGTAATTTTAAAGGGGTAGCGAACATTTGGGAAACCTGGAGAAAGTATCTCATGTAAAATATTATTAGGTTCAGTTTATTCCCCAGTAAAGAGAGGTAGAAAGGTCCTCTAGTTATCATTTCATATGTAAATATATCTGTGACTTGTAGAGGGAAAATTCTTTACAGAGTGCAAAGTATATATAGTTCATTATGTTATTTCTATGTAGCTTTCAAATTCTGAGAAGCGTTTGAGCTATGACCTCTGAGGATAGCTACAGACAAGCAAAAACAAAGATAGTGGCGTAGGTTATTTTATGTCAGTTTAGCAGATTGATTCTAAAAGAGCCTCAGCTTACTGCAGATAACGTGGCCAAAAGAATTTTACATGCCTTTCCCTGCACTGGCCTCTGCATCTTAACTGGGATGTACTCAATGACGGGAAACCTCACTCTCCATTTTAAGCAAAGTCCTTTTCTGACTTCAGTCTTATTTCTTTGAATCTGGCCTACCGTCCTTCAAATTTCAATCCCGTGGGCAGGTGCCAGCCCAAGAACTTCAGGAGGTACATTTGAATTCTTAGTCTTCCCTTGGGCCAGGTCAGAGATGGAACATCGAAACAAAGTAAATGTCGTATTTCTTTCCTTGGTGAGCAATGGGATGCCTCGCAAGCTTACTGCAGGTATCTTATTGACAATCAGAAACCAAGCCTGTCAATGAGTGAGAAAGTATGATGAGTTGCCACGTTCCACTGGTCTCCACTGCCAAGGAGAGGGGTCTGCAGTGGCTCCAGTAGGATGATAATTTGGTGTTGATAAGATTCTTGGGTTTGTCATCTAATGAGTGGTAAAACTGTTCACACAGCTCTGGTTATTTTCCCAATGAAATGTTCTGACTGCCCTAAGAATATATCATTGAACGTTCTTCCTTGATACCTGTCTTCCTAACCAGAAAAGATAATTTCTTCTTAGTCAGAAATGATTGCTCCCCAGTGTCAGTAGTCACAATAATGAAAACAATAGCAGCCATTTATTGAGCATCTACTATGTGCAAAAAACCATATAGATCTGTCATTTCATATCCCCAATAATTTTAAGGATAGAGACATTACTATCCCCACTGACAATTGAGGAAGCGGGGGTCTAGATAGATTATACAATTGCTGGAGGTCACAAGGCATAAGAGCCCCCAGGTTTGTGTGATCCCCAAACCCATGCTTCTGTCACAAGCATGATGGGACCTCTGGGGTACCGGGGAGTTGATTGTGCAATGATGTCCTATCAGTCTCATTACTGCCAGCTCCTGGTGCATGTGTTCAAAAATTCATTAGATCCAGAAGAGCTTGGCTGTAAAGAATATGTGTCACTAGCTCGATTAGCTATTACTTAGATGTTAATGCGTGTAAATTATACACTTATTAGATATTCATCAATTATTATTCAATGTCAATCAGATATTAATTGGGTATTTATAATTAATCAGTTATTTATTAAATATTAAGTAGCAATTGTGCCAATTTCAACTTCCACCAGCAAGGTAGAGAATCTACACCCTCTCCACATCCTTGTCTACATCTGGATCTGGTATTGCCAGCTTTTAAAAACAACGCCCAATAGACTGGGTGGTGAAATTCCATCTCATTGAAATTTTGATCTACATTTCCTTCATTACTAATAGGTTGTGTATTTTATTGGTCGTTTGGGTTTCCTCTTCTGTGAATTGCCAGTTCACGTATTTTTCTTTTTCCTGTTGGGTATTTATCTGTTAAAAAGTGATTGACAGGAATTCTTTATATAGCCTGGGTACTAAGATTTCATTGATCGTGTGATATGTGCTGCAGATAATTTCCTTCCAGTCTTCTCTGTTAACTTTAAGGTGACTTTTACAAAAGTTTTATGCAGTATAATTTTACGCATCTATTTTTGCTTTTGGCTTTTTTATGGCTAGGTAGTTTTGTATATCACGTACAGTCTCCTATATTTTTTTCCTAAACTTTATTTTTTTTCACACTTAGACATATATTACGTCTGAAATGTATTATTTTTTCTTTAGTTTGAGGTGTGATCTAAGCTTATTTTGCACAGAAGAGTAACCAATTCTCCCAGTAGCATTTATTATGAGTGCATCTTTTCTACTCTGATTTATAATCCCCTTCTCTCCTATATCAAGTTTCCATGCCTATGTGGATTTGTTTCTGAATTTTGTCTATCCTTGTGCCAGCACTGATGAAGTTAGTATATCTTTATAAAAAACAAGTCATGCTTCTTTATTCTTCTTCAAATGGCTTATTGTTATTCTTAGTCATATGAATTTTAGCCTCAGCGTGCCAATAATCTACTAAAAGATGAACTTGTTGTCTGATGAACTAAGTACACCGATCTTTGAGGAGTTCAAGGGCTTGATCATATAGTGTGCTGGCTTTCACCCACCAGGTTAATTCATTCATCAAAAAAAATTCATCTGCAGCTCACCTGAACTAGCTTAAACCTGAATGTGGAGACATTTTTAAACACCCATTCTATGTTTAATTAAATAAAAGTCAGAGTTTCAGCCAATTTAATTAGAAAACGGAATCTGACGTCTACAGGTCAGAAGACACCAGCTCTGGAACACTGTAATTGTAGATAAGAATTACGTGAAATCATATGAAAAAGGAAGAAAGTCATTCCTGCTTACGATGTAGCTTTTCCGTTGCATTTTATTAAACCAGCCACCAGGGGGCAGAATGAGCATGAGAGTCCTACTTGCTTCCCCTGGAAAAAGGAAGATGAGTCCTCATTAGTTCCCGCTAGGACTAGGCCATGTTCAGTGTGTCGAGAGGTTAGAACGTTCTTTGGGAGGGAGATGTTTTTCAACTGCTATTCAAGATGGCGTTTCCTGCTGGTCTTATCTCAGCTGAAGTATTTTTTTTCCTCAGCACGGTGAAAGAGAAGCTCACTTCCTAATTGTTGAGATCAAACCTTTGACTTTTGTCACAAGGAAATGCTGTTTAATGAAATTTAAAAGGAAAAACCCCACTCCAACCACTTATCAGAATCTCAAACACCCTAATGCAAAGTCCAGTGTCCCACCAAATAAAATAGGGTAATATATCCTACCGGGCTATTTTCTAGCTGACCACAGTATTCTGTTTCTACTGATAAAGGGTCCAGTTTATTTAATTGAAAGTTGATGGGTATATATTTCATGGCCTGGGCATTTTTTTGGGTGGCAACCAGTACACCTTTACTTGTATTGCCAACACAAAGAGCATGCTTTTCTAGAGTACTGATTTTTCATAAATAGAATAACACATGTTATAATTCTCTTTGCCAAAGGAAACAAGCCAAGAGACGAATGTAGTTTTTCCATTCAAGCTACGTAGAAGGAAAGAGGTGCTGAGCCTTCTGTGGGGTGTGCCTTCAGTTCAGCATGGCTTACTGAATGCCTGTTAGGTGTTCTTCTTTGTTTGAGGCATCACGGGGGCCACTGTCTTGCCTTTAATTAACTGAATCTCATTTGGGAGCAATGTCTTCAAATTGGGGAAGTCATTCAGACATCTAGAAGATAAGGTCATTTAAATGAAAAAAAATGATGACTAATATGGATCTTGAATTTGACTAAATATGTGGTACCTAAGATGATTATGATTGTTATTTAGTTCAAAAATTCTTATTGGTTCCCCAAGAAATTCTTCCATATTTGTCTTCAGGGTAAACCCTAGCTGGAACCTCAGCTCCAGTGCTCCCTCCTCTGGCAGGCTTCACCAGGTAGCATCAGCTCTTCTTTCCCTAGGTTTCCCTCACCCTTACGTCGCTGGTAAGGTCAATCCTGGTTTGCGTATTCACGTCCCTGTTGGACCACAAGGCCATTGAGATCAGAGACCATGGGGTGCTGGTCATCTTTGGGTCCCAAGCACCAGCACAGATTTGTACACACAGCATAACCCAACCAATATTTGCTGAATTGAAGGGAAGGTCACTCCGCTCTCCCTAGCCCTCGCGCATAATCTTTGGAAGGCACCGACAAGCTTTCACTTAACCATCACAGTGGAATCCAGCATGCTGCTTTGATGCTAGAGCTTCAGCCACATGGCTCAGCTCTGTGCTGGCGTCCTGGTTGTGCGTGTTCTCCAGAGTTCTGCAATATCTGAAAATTGATTTACACTAGCTTAAATCCAAAGCTTTTGACACTTCAAAAAGTTGAATTTTTCTCATTCAACATAATAAATGACTTTCCTGTGCCCAGGAGTTTAAGGTTTATGTCCTGGGAGGGAAATGAAGGGTAATGAAAAGAACATGGCCTTCTGGGTCTGTTAATAGGCACTCGTATTTGCTGCATGAATGAAAAAAAAGAATGAATGATTCACAGGGTTGGAAATATTGAATACACTAAGAATAATGCATGCAATAAGTGCTTATGATATGCTGGGATCTTTGCAAGTGGTTGCTTTAAAGGTTTATCTCATTTAATCTTCAAAACTCTTTGAAGTAAGTACTCTTAGCTCCATTTTATAGGTAAGGAAACTGAAGCTCAGAGAGGATAAGTAAGTCTCCCAGTGCCACACAGCTAGTAATTATCTGAGCCATGATTTGAACTCGGGCCCTTTTGACTCCAGAGCCTGTGCTTTTAACCCCTGCATGTAGAGCAGAATTCCTGGCACATGGAACACATTAGATAAATAATAGATGGGCTCCCCTTTCCTGATCCTACTGCGCTGCCTCCTAAAGCTTTAAACAAAACTTTATGGAATAATGAAGGTCTGAAGAGTGTTATATATATTTCTCTTCAACTCCTGGCTCTTTTGATCTTTCTCTAGTAAGGAAATGTCTGGAAGTTACTGTATTAGATGAAGACAGGACCCTGAGTTTCCAAGGCAGTGGGCCTCCTGAAGCTGAGACAAGATTCCAAAGCAAACGGGTCTTTTAAGGAGCGACCCATGGTGCAGCCATCACAGTGACTTTCCTCTCCTCTCCTCCCAATAGCATCAGACTTCCCTTTAAGAGCCCCAGTTGGGAACAACTTCAACAAGGGCAGGAGTCCCAGGGGATGGGACGGAAGCCGGGATTTGCCCTCCTAAATCTGGCCCGAGCGATAGAAGGCATCTTTGGCCTGAAGAAGTGTAATACAAAGAAAATCCTAATTGCTACAGCTAAGTAATTAGAAGATCCAACCTATAAATCATAGTGCAGGCAACCGCTTTAATTATGTGCACGATTAAATAGGTGACTAATGCACATTCTTCCCTAGATGAGCATATTTAATATCCTGTAATGGCAACAAGTTTCGAGCTGATTTATCATTATTTTGTTTGGTCAGATGATTTTTCTGCATTGTAATGTGTTTTGTGGTTACATATTTGCTGTGAACAAACAATGCTTTTCCCAGGTAGCGTGCTGTAAAGGACTAGCTGCATGATTTGTTTACAATTCTTTTAGGCGTCTCAGAACTCAAACAACATTATGTACTTATTTTTAAGTAGCTGCACTAAAATCTTAAACAGCCTCCTTAGAATCTTTCTTTGCCAGTTTGTACACACACAATAATACAATATTTGAAAAATGGTCAGTTTCCTTGAGTCTCATTTTTGACACGTGGATGTGCAGTTTTGATATGAAATTAATAACTGTCCTATCAGAAGCATCTATGAACTCCAAAATGGTATCTTAATTCAAAGGAGCTAAAGACAACCCAGGCGCATGCACATGGTGTTACATTAGGCACGTCATTGAAATTTGCAAGGGTGATAATAATAATACGACAGGAAATTTTAAACCTGCCCTCTAAAAGCTTGTGTTCAGATTCACTGGAATGGTGGAAAGATTCCAGGCATTGGAATCAGATAGATTTGGGTTCCAGTCCCAACTCTGCCTTTCATTGGCCTGATGAAGTTATTTGTCTTCATTGGAACTAAGTTCCAGGAAAGAAGGAATAATCCCACAGGCCTTGCAGAGTTGCTGTGAGAATTGGAGACACTGCATGTGGGGCTCCAGCGTGGCACCTGGGGTCTGGTCGGTACTCAGTAAATGCTAGCTGCTGTTGCAATTGGAAACCGAATAAATTTGGGCCTTCCTGCTCACAGGATCCAAAAGGAACTCAAATCAGACTCCAGAAGCCGTAATGATAATTTGTACGTCCCTACAGGACTCTTTCTTGCCCTCAGGTAGCAGAGGGAAGACTGTAGACACAGCACAGCTAAACTGCTTAAATACCTTCTTTATTCATCTTTCTCCCCAAAGTGCCCCAAATCATCTTTCTCCCTTTTCCCCCACAAACTTCAGCCCATACCAGTTTTTTGCCACCCCTCTGCTCCCTTGGGGTCCCTCTCCCAGCCTCCTGGACCCTTTCTTTTCTCCAGGTGAAGCTCTGGGCCTCCCTGAGTCAGGGAAGTCCTTGTGCCCTTAGCTTCCTCTCTCCTCCTTAAGAGAGAGGAGGAGAGCTAAAAAATTCTCACGCTGTCATGTTTGTCTTTGCCCGTGAAACACTGTCAAGTTGTTATGCTTGACGGACATCCTTTATAACAAGTAGGTTAGGATATTAGAGTTTTATGCTTTTGGTGGGGGGGGATGGAAGAGAATGATTTGGAAGTATAAGAAAATTGTAGGCTAGGAGAGAAAGAGGGAGAAGCTGACGAGGATGATATTAGAAGGGCTGGGGCAGCAAAGGGCAGAAGAGAAGAGAGGGAGGCTTTTATCAGCCTAGGAGCCCATAGCTGTGCCTTCTGCAGTTGCAATACACAGCTAATGTGTGTGGAGAATTCATCACTGTTCTTGATCCCGATATGTGTATTGATGAATTCTTATAACCCTCAGAGGTAGGAACCTTAGTAGCCCATACTACAGATGAGTCAACTGACGCACAGTAGGTCTAAGTGACTTGTTTGAGGTCACAAAGCCAGAGGTCAAATGCAGGCATCCTGGCTCCGGAGCCCAGGCTCTTACCCCCATGATATCCGGCCCCGTGGTTGCACAGAGGGGGACCCAGGGAAACTTCAACCCTGCCGATTACTCTGCATCGAACAAAGTCTTTTAGAAGAAAAGAACGGAGGCCTTTGGCCGCACAGTGGTGTCCCCAGTGCCTAAAAGTCTGCTGGAGCGTGGTTGATAAACATCTGGACACGGGTGTCTACTGGGTAGGGGAGAGAGGTGGGGATCTCTCTGCAACCGTGCAGTTGAGAAATTTCCCACCGAAAGATTCCAGACTTAGGTGGCCGATACTAACATTTCATGTCACAAAATAACCAGAGATCCAGAGAGACACAGAGCTATTGAAAGTTTGAAAAACTGCCATGATGGTGTGGATGGGGGTAAGCAGAAATTGCTATTTTGTTTTTTCCTTTAAAAATCTGGCCTGGCGGTCCAGTGGTTAGGACTCCGTGCTTTCACTGCCGAAGGCGTGGTTTCAGTCCCTGATCAGGGAACTAAGATCCTGTAAGCCACGTGGCGCAGCCAAAAAAAAAAAAAAAAAAAAAAAAAAATCTGACCTGGAAGCATAAGGAGTATATCCTTAGAATAAGCCCTCCTCCCAGCAGTATGAAAGGATGTGATTGGAGGTGTCAGGAATGGCACCTGGCAAAGAAACAATATCCCCCCAGCAGGACACGGCAGAGAAAAGAGCAGGGATGTCTAGATACTGTTGTTTGGCTTTTGTTTTAAGACAGTTCATCAAGGATAAGGAGGACTTTTCTAGGGTTCTGGCTTAGAGGTTCCATTTAAGCAAATGAAACCCAGTAATACTAACCCTAAGTCGGCTGCAGCCTCGAGGGACCTCTTTGCCCCCTTGGACATGGGAATTGTCACTGTGTTTCTTGACGGGACTGCAAATAAAAGCAGAGGAATCAATGCAGAAGGTCGATTTTAAAAAGATTTTCTAATGCGGTTTTTCATACTCAGTGCGAGGCTTTGGATTAGCATCAAAAAATGAAGGTTATTCCTTTCTACCCAGCTCTAATTCTGAATCCGTTGAGGGCTACCCGTCCTATTTAGTGCGGAGAATTTCACAAGAGGTAAACAGCGTCTGGGCATCACTTACCTCCTTTGATGTTTAACACAATTTACAATGAAAGCTTTGAGAGACATTTAAAATCGTGCAAGGTCCTAAATCATTAAAGGAATGTGGTGCTAGACTTAAAAAAATGATAATTGAATGCATTCAACAGTAAAGCTGCCAAATTTTAGTGGCCTGTTTGCTAGAGGCTCTTTTGGAGAAACTGAGCTAGATTAAAAAAAAAAAAATCACACGGCAGAATTTCTCAAATAAAAAATTATTGTTACACAAATTGAACGTGGATTGATGCAGGTAAAAATGAAAATAAAAATAGATTAGCTAAAGGTATAAAAAATGCTAAATGGTCAGAATACAATCATACTGGACACTTTTTGGGGTATTTGACAGGTCTGTCACCTACATCTCTGGGCCCCTGTGACCATGTTTGGACCATTTGCCTGGGACAGTCCCAATTTATGTCTGCAATCCTGATATAAAAATTAAAAAAACTTTTCTTATGGAAAACTTTCAAAATATACAAAAATATGCAGAACAGAATACTAAAGCTCCATGCATCCTCATTTCCTCTCCTGTACTATTTTTAAACAAATTCCAGTCATCAAAATTATGAAAGATAAGAACTTAAAAAAAGGCCTAACCACAATACCATTATCACACCTAAAATAAAGAACTGTAATTCCCTAATACAGTCAAGTATCAAGTCAGTGATAAAATTTCTACTTTTTTTCCCCCAGTTTTTGTTTGTTTGAACTGGGATTCGACTAATCACACGCACTGCAGTATTTTGATAAGCCTATTACGGCTCTTTCCATCTATAGTTTCCCTTTTTCCTTCAATTGATTATTTTTATATCATTATTAATTCATGGATTTAAGTATATTTTATGTGTTTCAATTCATTATGGTTATTATATTATTGGTGCTCAAGTTGTCCTATGTTTGTCCAGTGGGAACTTCTTCAAGGTGGCTCTTGAGTTCTTTGACAAGATCCTAGTAGTCTTTGATAACATCCTTGCTTCTCATATAACAAGAGGTTCCAGGTTCACCTTGTACACCTCCTGCTCCAGTACCAGGATCAGCTATTGCTCCAAGAAGCCCTGTTTCCTTTTAATAGGACATAGTATTTAGAAATCACAATCTGGTCACGGGGGTGCTCCGTCCTGTCATTTGGTCATGGTTTCTGGGCATTTTCAGTGGATACAGCTAGGAAAAATTTAAAGATAGAGCACATCATGAGTTTATACTGATATTTCCAATTCAAGTTTGGGGATTACAGGATTTTTGCTTAAAACTTTTGTCTTACATTTGTGTCTGCATTTTGGCATGCCAAGAATACTGAGTCACCCGTCCTCATGTTAATGCCTCTCCTGCCATTTTGATCGTATAAAGCTTGTTATCTGATAGATTCCTCAGGAAGAGGTCCTGAGAAAACTTCTTTGGGTTCTTCCATGTTTGTAACAGTTTATCTGCAGTATTTATACTTTAATGTAAATTTGACTAGCTAAAAATATATAAAGTCACATTTTTTACCCTCAATTATGTTAAAGATATCATTCCATTTTCTTCTGGCATAAAGCATTGCTATGGAGCGATCTGATGATAATCTTTATTTTTAAATTTTATTTTTAATTTTTTTAATTTTTGCGGTACACGGCCCTCTCACTGCTGTGGCCTCTCCCATTGTGGAGCACAGGCTCTGGACGCGCAGGCTCAGTGGCCATGGCTCACGGGCCCAGCCGCTCCGTGGCATGTGGGATCTTCCCGGACCGGGGCACGAATCCGTGTCCCCTGCATCGGCAGGCGGACTCTCAACCACTGCGCCACCAGGGAAGCTGCTGAGGATAATTCTAGTTTCTTTCTAAGTGACTTGGCCCCAAAGATTTTCTTTTTCTTAAAGTCCAGTCATTTTTCAAGACTACATTGCAATGTTGGTCTTTCTGGGTTTTCCTTCTTTGCTTTCCTTCTTTCTTTCCTCCTTCCTTCCTTCCTTCCTCCCTCCCTCCCTCTTTCCCATCCTCTTTCTTTCTTCCTTCCTTCCTTCCTTTCTTTCTCTCTCTCTCTCTTTCTTTCTCTTTCTTCCCTAGCTCCCTCCCTCCCTTCCTTCCTTCCTTCCTTTCTTTCTTTCTTTCTCTCTCTCTTCCCTAGCTCCCTCCCTCCCTCCCTTCCTTCCTTCCTTCCTTTCTTTCTTTCCTTCTTTCTTTCTTTCTTTCTTTCTTTCTTTCTTTCTTTCTTTCTTTCTTTCTTTCTTTCTTTCTTTTCTTTTTCTTTCTTTCTTTCTCTCGCTCTTCCCTAGCTCCCTCCCTTCCTTCCTTTCTTCCTTTTTCTTGTCCATGGTAAATCCTTTCAATATATATTTTCAAGTGACTTTCAGGAAATATTTCTTGAATTCTAATTTTCAGTACTTGATCTGCTCTACAACTTTGGTTTCCTTTTTTGAGTGGGAGGGGGACCTCCTATTATATGTATGTTGCTTCTCCTTCTTCTTTTTATGACCTATCTCATGTATCTGCCATTTTCTTTTGAATCCTTTTTATCTCTTTATTTCTTTTCAATTAAATTTTTTTTGTCATTTTTCATTTATTTTGTAAGGCATTATATGATATTTATTCATTTGTTTATTTCCTACAACTTGGTCTTCATTTATGAAATGATTTATTATTTTATTTCTAAATTTTTCCTGAGTCCTATAACCTCATGTCTGAGTTTTAAAAATTCTGACTTTTGATTTTCTTCTATATTTTCCATAACTTTATATCATCTTTTTTACTTCTTTTAGCTCATTTTGAAATATTGCTTGCATTTCTTATGTATTTTCTGGGCATGTCTTTCTTTCTTCTTCTTTTTTTTTTCTTTTTGCCATGTTGGGTCTTAGTTGCAGCATGTGGGGTCTTTGTGGAGGTGCGCGGGCTCTTCGTTGTGGTACGTGGGCTCTTTGTTGTGGCCCGCGGACTTTTCTCTAGTTGTGGTGTGTGGGTTTTCTCTCTCTGGTTGTGGCGTGAGGGCTCCAGGGCTCCAGGGCTCTGTAGTTGTGGCG
This sequence comes from Neophocaena asiaeorientalis asiaeorientalis, assembly GCF_003031525.2. NCBI lineage: Eukaryota > Metazoa > Chordata > Mammalia > Artiodactyla > Phocoenidae > Neophocaena > Neophocaena asiaeorientalis. The sequence continues at coordinate 8,348,580 of NW_020174301.1, read as the reverse complement.
TGTGGGGTCCAGAGCACATGGACTCTGTAGTTTGCTGCATGAAGGCTCTCTCGTTGAGGCATGCGAGCTCAGTAGTTGTGACGCGTGGGCTTATTTGCCCCACAGCATGCGAGTTCTTAGTTCCCTGACCAGGGATCAAACCCGCATCCCCCTGCATTGGAAGGTGATTCTTTACTACTGGACCACCAGGGGAGTCCCTGGGCATGTCTTTCTGACATCCTACTTATTCTCTTTTTAAAAAATGATAACTTTGTATAGGATTCAACTGCAATCATATTTTGTTGGTTATTATCATGTAAAATGAGTTTTCCTTTACTTTTAGGTGAGGGGGAGTTAGAACATTTTTTTCTAACTCTAGAACTCTCTTATTTTTTTCTACAGAGTGATACAAAATATGGCTTCGTACTTTGGAAAACTGCCCCCTTCATTGCCTACCCACAGTTTTATCTTGATCTTACTTTTTTCTTTGCCGTCCCTGTCCTTCTCTGGATTATACTCTCAGAGAAGAGATTCATCCTGGAAGCAAACTTCGGTTTGTTTCTTTGCGAGTTCATAGGGCCCAGACTCCTGCAGTCCCTTACGATATTTTCATAAGCTTTTGCCTCACCTGAGAATTGGATTGTGCAAAAATCTCTCAGTTTCACTTGTTGTTTTCAGACTGACCTGCCACATTTCTAGTATGAACTTATTGGGGATTTGGGGGATTCTTCTGTTCTCAAGTCCACTCAATGTCCCCTAGCTTCCTTTTGCTTCCTCCTACACAGATGATAAGTACATAGATCTTGTAGCTCTTAAATATTTAATTGCTTTTTGGAGTTTATGGGGATATCCACCACATAGTTTTTGTGGTAGATATTATTCATGAATTTTGCTTTTGCTGTCTTAGTTTGCTCTGACTGTAATTGTGAGAGGGTTGCAGAGATTGCAAACTGACACTTCCACACTGCATATGCTCAGCATTCCTGTCCTGTGCAATTACTAATAGCATTCCCTTTACTCTCAGAAGTGAAGTTTGGACAATAAATTACCTGGTTACCCTACTTATCCTCAATCAGAAATCCAAATGGCTCTGAAAATTGAAAGATTTTCCAACTCATTTGGGGCAGATTCAAACCTGGCCTGAATTCATTTGATAGCAAAAGCTGACCTGGTCTGACCTAGAGCTGTTTATAATTTTTATATGTTCCATTTATTATGAATATCCATACTATTTTTGCAGAAATGTTCATGTCTTTGATTTTAGAATATGGCTGCAGACCCAGTGATGATGTTATGTAATATACAGTGTATGAATCACATTACCATTTTAAACTATGAAAAGCTGTAAAATCTGAAACATTTTTGGACCTACAAATTTCAGATAAGGAATTACAGACCTGTAAAGGACTTCACCCCCACTGCCATTGAGAATTGCAGTAGGGTGAATTTCTGTCCCAAGTCAGCTGCATTTTTCTCCCCACTGGAATTAGGCATGATTGACTAAATCATTGGTGATTGATTTAACCTTCAGCCCCACTCCCCTCCCAGGAGGTTTTGGGGTGGGACTGAAAGTTGCAACCCTCTAATCAGTTGGTTGGTTCCCCTGGCAACCAGTGCCCTGTCCTTAGGTGCTGTCCAAAAGTTACCTCATTAGCATAATAAAAGACACCTTTGTGGATCTCTTCAGGAAATTCCAAGGGTTTTAGGAGCTCTGTGACAGAAATGGGGTCAAAGACCGAATATTTATTTCTTATTATAAATCACAATAGCACAGAAAGCAGGGTGGAATCAGGGAGAATCTGGGGAAGGCATTTCAGAAACTCAAGGAGAGGAAATAGTGGCTGGCCCTGGCAGGTGGACTGGAGGTAGTGTTTTTTTTTTTTGTTTGTTTTTTTGCGGTAAGCAGGCCTCTCACTGCCGTGGCCTCTCCTGTTGCGGAGCACAGGCTCTGGACGCGCCGGCCCAGCGGCCATGGATCCCAGGCCCAGCTGCTCCGTGGCATGTGGGATCCTCCCGGACCGGGGCACGAACCCGTGTCCCCTGCATCGGCAGGTGGACTCTCAACCACTGCACCACCAGGGAAGCCCTGGAGGTAGTGGTTTTTGCTCAGGACCATGTGTGTTCCAATTCCATCAAATATGCCACATATTCTTCTGGGATTTTTAAGTGTGCTATTTTTACGATAATTACGAGTTGCAGGTTTATAGGCGTCCCATATTTGATGCAGTGATTTATGAAACAGTGACACCATTTCACACCTGTCATCCTAGGGTTTTGAAGAGGATGACACATTTTCTGTTCTGAGGAAGCCAATTAATTAACTGATTCCACCCTTCCCACAGAGGAGGGTGTTACACGCCCATTTCAGAGCTGTTAAACTGAGGCCTGGCTGTACCGGGAAACCCCCTTAGCTCTCAGTTCTTCCCTGTGCACTTAGGGAACCGAATTTCTATTTCAGAATATCCTTCTCCAAACTTTTTTGAACCTTTGGAACTTACGTGTAGGTAGAAACGAGAATTATTCTGGAATAATTCTAGAATCTTCTCGGTGAAGAAAGGGGCAGGAATTCTAAATAGGAAGTTGAGCCCCCTTCCCAGCTATATTTGAAATGAAGATTCATTCCCAAACATGGGCAAATTCAGCTCTGGACTTGGAGAGAAAATACGGGAGAGAGGAGTGCGGGCAGAAGGACATTCCCAGGGAAATCGAGTCATGTTGGTGTCCTCCTGCTTTTGAGGTTCTGTGCCCCACTCTACTCGTGGGCATCTGCCAGGGGGACACTGTGTCCTCAGTGGGTCCCAGTCCCACATTCTAGCTTCTTGCTTCTCTGAGGCTAAGTCTTGTGTTAAAAGATTTGCATTTTGTGTTCCTTAATGCAAGCCAAATACTTCATCTGGTGTTCCACCAAAGTGCTGGTGATTTGTTCCAGTGCTGGGGGAGAAATGCCTGTACTAAATGGGCTGATGAGCCCCAGGGCCTTCAGGGGAGGTCTGATACAGTGCTGTACTTATGGGGGACTTTAGGCATCTTCAAGAGTAATAGGCCTTTACACTATTTCCATGGTCCACGTTGACCAGAGGTTAGGACCCTCTCCTTCCTACTTCTCTGCTGTGTGTTCTGAGGCTGAGTCAGGACCCTTCTGAGTGGATCTAAGAAAGCACTGGGCGCTCAAGGAGAGAGTGACCCGTTGTCTGTAACTGGAACTGACTGTACTGCCAAGAGGCGGTCAAGTTTACCTTGGCATTTTTCTTCCAAAGCCATGTTCGTATGTAACTTTGCGGACTGATGCACCTCTAGGAACTTAAGAACTCAGGGTAGTCAAGAATTCTTTGGATTCAGGGCACATTTAATCATCTTTTCTTACTAAGTGTGAGAAACTGTATCCCCTGTCTTTCTTGGTGGAGGAGAGAGCAAGGCAGTAAAAGCCACATATGCGTGTGTGTCTTTTCTGATTGGTTTTGGTTTCAGCAACAAGCCAGCTGGCTGTTTAGGAAAAAATAGAGAGCTCAGTGCACATGGCTTGCATTGGTCTGAATTCTACCGCTCTGCCAATGACTTAGAAGGGGCAGCATCTGCGTCCACGGCTGTCATGGGCATTCAGGCTCTTGGATAACAAGACAAAGGGCAAAAGCTGAATTTTCTTGTGCCAAGAGAAGGAAGAGTATCAGAGCCAAGAAGATCAAACCAATGCTGCCGAGAGTGGCTAAATGGTACCCATTAACCTCTGTCAGTGACGGAGCTCAGCAATGGGAATTTTGCCAGAAATCATCCCAGAGTGAAAAACGAGGTTTGGCTGGCTCCATATTACCCTAGGATGGAGGCATGGGAATTTCCAGGAAGAGAAGCTAAGTTGTTCCATCCCCAGTCTGCAAGGAGGAACCTGGGGCTGGAATCAAGCATTTGGTGAACTGATGGGATGCAGGTCGGTGCCTTTTCCGGTGGAGGAAGTGGACAAAGGGAGTTGCTGCTCGTTGTGGTCACACCCCTGGCGAGCAGCCACTTCACACGCGGAGCGTGCGTCTCATCCTGGGCCAGGAGTTGGCCCGTGTTGAATGTCTGTCTTTTGAGAAATGCTTCCATGTTTCCCGTTTCTGGCATCCGGGGGCCTTGCACTTTTCTGCCGCCGCTCAGATTCCTTGGCTGTGTTCTTCACCCTGGCAAGGAGTAAAGACTACTCGGCACATGTTAAACGATGGACGTATTGAAACTAGGATTTCATGCACTTTGCTAGAGAGAAGATGGGAGGCACTGATCACCTGAGAGCATCACTGGAAAACCTGCAAGCAAATATTGAAAAACCACTCCGGAGATTTCTTCTCCTCGTTCTTTGATAGGTTAGCATCCTGGCTTAGTTTCTTAGCAAAAACCACCTTTTCCCCAACTAATGAAACCGGATTAATGAATTTAGGTGTTTACCACAGTCACCCAAATAAGCCAAAACTCTGCACTCAGTTTTATGGAACAGTTATTAACAAAAGCCATTTATTCCCAGGCAAAGAGACCTAAAATTTGGCCAAGAGTCTGAATGCGCGTCTCTGCAGAGCAGCGCCCTCCTATGATTCAAACAACGCACATTTCAGTTGTTGCTGCTCAGAGTTGCTGCTTTTGAACTCTTCTGGATCTTGTGTTATTTGGGTTTTCTTTTTCCAGCCATTCAAGCTTTTCCAGTCACTAATATTAAGGAAAAACTGACAACTTACTGCAGGAGATATTTTGTTTCTGTCAAATGTAGCAGGTCGGCAGGATTCTAGGCTTGGATGAGGAATCTCCTTCTACTCTGTCTCTTGGACAGGGAGGTAGAACAAGAGCTTATTTGCAGAAAGTCCTTATTAAAGGAAATCCAAGAAGCCATTAAAAAAATTTATTTATTTAGTTTTGGCTGCTGTTGGGTCTTCGTTGCTGCGCGCTGGCTTTCTCTAGTTGCGGTGAGCGGGGGCTACTCTTCGTGGCGGTGCGCGGGCTTCTCATTGCAGTGGCTTCTCTTGTTGCAGAGCATGGGCTCTAGGCGCACGGGCTTCAGTAGTTGTGGCACACGGGCTCAATAGTTGTGGCTTGTGGGCTGTAGAGCGCAGGCTCAGTAGTTGTGGCACACGGGCTTAGTTGCTCCGCGGCATGTGGGATCTTCCCAGGCCAGGGCTCGAACCCGTGTCCCCTGCATTGGCAGGCGGATTCTTAACCACTGCACCACCAGGGAAACCCCAAGAAGCCATTTTTAAGCAAATGTATTCTAGAGCAGTGATTTAAAACCGTAGGTTATAACCAAAAGTATTTCACGAACAGTGTTAAAAAAAAAAGTAAGTGAAACAGAATAGAAAAGAATGGATCAGAGCACATCACACGTAATAAGTAGGAATTATTTCTTGACGTTTCGTTTCGGTTGCTTGGATGTAACCGTGGCTGCATTTCAGTGGAAAATATGTTGTGTACAGTGGTTCATAAGTCAAGAAAGTTTGGAAGTCACTGTTGGGTATACGAGTCCTTGAGTTCTAGTTCCAGTTCTGCTGCTGCTGCTATGATTGGGCAAGACATGTTTCTCTGATGGGTCTCAGTTTCTTATCTGAAAAATGACAATCGTCTATAAAGTCACCTCAGTTCTGAAATCCAATGATTAAGCAAAATTCCCAAAGGAATCAATTTTAGCATTCAGCAATTATCCATTAAAAAATTCTCCTGTATAGTCAACCTCTATCTTCCTTGTTTTGGAAAGGCATGATTTCCCAAAGAGCTCTGAAGAGCCCAGACCATAGAGAAGAACATAGCCCATTTGGATGGAAGCTACTTCAATAAACGGGCTTGGCTCGAGGACAATCTCTTTGAGCTTCCGACAGATGTTTTGTACCAGATTTCGCTGGTTACACTACAATTATGTTCCGGTTACATCTGAAAATACCTACAAATCCTGTTTTGGATGGTGAGGGAGGATGGATGGGGAAGGACAACTAACTGCTCAGGAAATGCTGAACTTGGTTAATTTGGAAACCACTCCCAGCTAACAACGAGCCTTGGGCCACTCACAGTTCCTGCTTTATATTATGACTAATGGGACGTCGTAAGAGCAACCAAGGAGACCCAGAGCAAGCCAGGCCTCTGGGTGGCAGAGTACAGCAGTGATTGAGAACTCATTTCTGGGCTGAGGTTCCTTCAGAACAGTCTTTTAAGCTATTGATCCCTTCATTCATAAATTCATAAGAGCCTACTTTGGAAGGCGTCTCACACTATGACTTGCATCTTGTTATGCTTGTTGGGTATTAATCCTCCAAGTTAACATCCCCCTAAATTCACATAGAGAAAAACCAAGGCATCTCAGGCACAACCGGAAGTCAGCTGTTTTCTGGGAGTTAAAATGTATAACTTTAGGAAGGGGTTCTACTATAGAGCTGGTATATAGGTTCTAGGAATGAAAGGCTCCTTCAGGTTCTTAAATCTTGAATCTAACCTGTTTTCAGCAAGGAGGCAGTGTAGGGTCATTGCTGTCATCTGCATTCATTGTACTTTAATTGCCCCAGTGAATTTTGAAGCCTCACCAAAACGTCGGAACCGGAAGGAAGCCTGCAGACCATCTCGTTCAATGTCTTTATTTTCAGCAGAGGAAAACAAGGCACTCATTTCTAGCTATCTTTTCTGTGTGAGGTGGCAATCAATGCTTTTGTCTCTTTACATAGATTTTAAGGAGATATTATTTTGCTTTTGAAGATTGACTATCAGTAACCAATTGGCTAAATTGTGGGTGTAGCTTTGTTTCACATTGACTTTTGAGATACTGAATTTCAGTAATTGGTAAACATGGTGCCCACTTACACCATACGACAATCTAACAACCTCTATTCACGGCCCAGTCCTCTTAGAACTCAAAGCCAGAGATGCCTTGACATGTACAAGAAAAGTTGGGGAGGCTTTTATTAGCTTTGATTTTGACCCCATTCTCATAAATTATGCAAAATGTGTCACTTATATGAACAGCCCAGACGAGTAGTTGCCAGTTGTAATATAAAAAATGATACCACGGAAACTGAGACCTGGTTGTGGCAGATACCCTGTCAAAAGAATGATTTATAATCTGGAAATACAAGCAGCAAGAGAGGCCCACCAGCTAGGTCTGTATCATCTGAAGCAATCAGATCCCGCAAATATAAAGCAATTTTGTATTACCATTTCCAAGTGCTCCCCACAATAAGGACTCTTGTATGCCCAAGTTTAATATTCAGAGCAGAAACCACAAACTCTAGCAGCCGCTCCTGGTCAAGACAGTTAATAACAGTTCCCAGGCAAAGGCAGGCTGTAATAGCATGGCTCCAAGCAGCTGGGGATTTGCTTGTATGTCAGCCTCTCTCTCTGAGAACTAGAAAACGATGGTAGGTCAGACATCCATTTGCTTTATACACTGATATAATTTCATCAGAATTTATGATGTGGGAATTATTGCACAGGCAAGAAATGTAATCTAACCTTCATCTCACACAATGCAGAAAAGATATTATGTTTTTGAGAAAAATACACTGACTTGTTGAATCAGATTACACACGTGCAATCCTAATGGATTTCAATATTTCCTTGGACGAGTCATTGCTATTTGCATCATATGTATTAAATTGGCTTGGGTAGAAGATGTTTTTACAAATAAGAAAGAATTCTACTGCCGTTTCTTCTTTCATTTTCTCAAGTTCTGGCATGTGAATTCATTACTGGTAAATTTTAAACATCTGTGTGTGTGTAATAGTTTATCCTAATTTCTCTAGACTATATTTAGATTTTTAACATCCAAATATTGCAATAACATGTATGATTCTCTTTGATCCTTATGAAGAGTTCCTTGAGCTTCAATTGTCAAATGTAGTAAATGTTGATAGCCTTCAAGGGCCATCTTATAAATGGTCATCATAGTGAGTCCGTATGTCGTGTTCTTTGGCCCTTGAAACCATTGTGATTACCTTGAGTTCTATAGTTTTCTTCCAGTGGAAAACAACATCAAATATGTTTTAAAATGAAGGGCTTTCAAGATGGCACTTGTCTCATTTAAGAACTAAACATTCCTCGAATCAAAAAGTCCTTTTCGTGTATTTTTTAGAAAGAAATGACAACTTACAAATTTCAGAGTAACGCCCCAAACCTGTATGTCTACAGAAGGGTCTCTCTGTAATACTTTTTTTTTTTTTTTTTTTGCGGTATGCGGGCCTCTCACTGTTGTGGCCTCTCCCATTGCGGAGCACAGGCTCCGGACGTGCAGGCTCAGCGGCCATGGCTCACGGGCCCAGCCGCTCCGCGGTATGTGGGATCTTCCCGGACCGGGGCACGAACCCGTGTCCCCTGCATCGGCAGGCGGACTCTCAACCACTGCGCCACCAGGGAAGCCCCTGTAATACTTTTTGATATCTGCTAAAGACATGAGTATGGAGATAAAAGACCATGCTTAATCCAGACAACCCAAAGCCACTGTTTTAGTTGTTCTATAATGGTTCTGTTGGATTGCAAATACATTGTAGCATTAAAATGTACACACTCCAGAACTTAATTTTTGAAAATGTGTACTTAATAGAAGGCATATTTTATCCAAATAGGAAAAAAACCCCATGTTTAATTGGCTGGTGTCTCCAAATAATAATAACTCCTCATTTTGTACATACTGCCACAAACTGTAGCAAGTGCCTAATGTATGTTATCTCTGATCTTCACCTCCGCTCCCATTCTGAGGTCACCATTATTGCTCTCATCCTTCAAATGAGAAAATGGGCATTGAGAAAGGTTAACTGCCTTTGCTCAAGGACGCATGCGTAATGAGGGGTAGGGCCTGCATTTGAACCAAGGTTTGTTGGATTTCGGAACCTGGATTCTTTTCAGTGCTGCCTGGAGCTGTTCCTTCCAGAAGGCTGGCCAGGTTACAGGCTCCTTTCAACTGTTTTTTGACAACCCCCAAGCCACTCCCACTTTCTTCTTCCTAGTTATCTCCCACTAGAGAGAGTGGGCTCAAAAGTCTTTTATGAGATATAACCAAAAGTCTGCCGAGGTGGGCAGGGTTCAGGAAGCCATTTGTTTCCTTAAGAAAAGCAGAATAGGTTCAGAGGCAGAAACTGAGGGCATTTCAGGTACGTGGGCTTGATGATGCTAAGGAACTAAACCGGTGCGGACAGCGTTCTATCTCCAAATGCCTTGTTGTGTAAGGAAAACAAACTCCTGTTTCAGATGTCTTAAGTAAAGGTTTCGTAGCCAAACGTCCCCTTCGGTACACCCACCCCACCATGTGGAAAATTTATTCAGTCCCTTGTTTCTCACAGGGAAAGTTCTTTCCCCTGAGCCTCTAGAAGGTAGAATCTGGTGACTGGATCCTGGACAGAAGCCAGGTGGGATGTTTATAAGTTCCGGTGAACCCTTGGGCACAGGTGTGAAAGTCTCCGGAGGGGCAAAAACCCAACAATACTTGCTATTACTAGAAATCATCTTATTATCTTACTAAATCCATTCTTATCTTTTGAGAGACTTCTTGATGACCTAATAATGTTTGAATAAAATTGCCGAGTGGGGCTTCCCTGGTGGCGTAGCGGTTGAGAGTCCGCCCGCCGATGCAGGGGACGCAGGTTCGTGTCCCGGTCCGGGAAGATCCCACATGCCGCGGAGCGGCTGGGCCCGTGAGCCATGGCTGCTGAGCCTGCGCGTCTGGACCCTGTGCTCCGCAATGGGAGAGGCCACAGCAGTGAGAGGCCCGCGTACCGAAAAAAAAAAAAAAAAATATTGCCGAGTGAAGCCTCATGGAGTTTAACTTTCCACAAGCTCGTTGCACTAGACTTGTTTGCCCTTATTTCTATCCTGGTTGTTCCACTAAGATAGCATGGCCAGATTTACGACATAAAAAAGTTAAATTTGAATTTCTGAAAAACAGTGAATTTTTTTTTTAGTATACATTTCATGGAGTATTTGGTATAAGATGTCCCATGGACTATTTGGGACATAATTTATCTGCCAAATTTAAGACTCTGTCTTCAGCCCAAAGAGTTTGTGCCAGGCCACCCCATAAAGCCCTTTGTAATTCATGTACTCAGTCACCCCAAGTCATCTGCTTGCCTTATTTTATTTTCCCATCTTCACCACCCTTTATTGGTTTTCTTATTCCTACCTTTGCTCAGTCTCTCCAGTCCTGATGCCTGACTGATGACTTGTAGCTTTCAACCTTTGGTTCTTACCGGAGGACAGATGCATCAGAAATTCCCCTTACACACAGACAGACAGACAGACACACGCACACACAGACACACATACACACACATCTTTCAAGCCCTTCTCTGGCAGGCATTGTCCTCATAGAAGTTCCCAGTACCATGGGGGAAGGAAACCAATCTCTCCTATGTTAATGGACATGGCAGATTTATTCCCACTTTGATGATGAAATGTTCATTCACTTATTTATTGGACACTGATGGAGCATATACTATATGCTAGGTGCAGTGGGGAAAAATGAGTAAGACATGGTGCCCAACTTTGAAGAGCCCGCAATGAGTTGTAGAGATGGCCTAAAAGCAAATGATTATAACGCGGTACTATCAATGCTAGTAGACAAATGGGTAATGGATCACAGGACCAGAGAAGGAGGGCTGTCTGCATTTACCAGGGACATGAATGTCAGTGTCTCCCATGGCTCTCTTCTTCCTGTCCCCTATCCAAATCCACTCTTTCCTATTGGCTCTGTTTTCTACCATTCCCGCTGGCCTGTCACCTGCCTTGTGCATTCATGATGTCAGCCTGGCCCCTAATCTGTGAATTCCCTGAAGACAGGCACCGGGTCCTTCATATTTGCCCGTCTCGGCATCTCTGGCACAATGAAGGGCCTCAAAAATATTTACAGGGTAAGACACTGATGTGATTTTTAAAGCAGGGTTTTTAAAAAATAGAGGAAGTGAGAAATTTTGCAGCTTGTATAGAGCTATAGCACAATTCAGTTGCTGAGCACCATTTAGAAATCACAGCTTTGGAATTTATGGTCACTTGTCAAATTGGTAGAGTCAGGCAAAAGTGGCATAAACATAATGCCCAATTCCATCTGAAGTGGAATATCTTGGGACCTTTTCCTTCTAGTTACCCCCAAACAGACCTGATGTATTGCACTGAAGCATTCCTACACAATACTTGTATAAATAATTGCAACATGGAAAGCCTTCTTCTCTTCTGCAGTGTGTCATCACATAACTTTAGGGTCCCTGTTGGGATTCTTTTCGCTGGCCAAGGCCTCTGCATACTGTATGTATTTGGAGAATCCCTTCTGCCTTTTTGACTGTTTGGTGGGTCTGTTTTTACTTAAGGGCACGCAGGAATGGAAATGTAGCTGCTAAATTAATCTGGCCTTGGTGAAATATATCTGCTTCACTAGTGAGATGACTGAAATTCACACTTTTATCACTCTTCAGAGCAGGCAGGCCTTTAACTCCTCTTTGCAAGATCTTTCCTGAACACATCTCAGGGGACCCAACTACTCCAATAATGATGTCAGTAATGTTGGGGCAATGTGAAATGAAGAATTAACTCTATTATTGTAGTTTACTTTTAACAATCAAGTAGGGATGAGGGGTGAATGGTGGGCTTGCAGTAGACTGGGGCTGGGAAGTGTGGGTGCCTCACTTTCCTGCAGCTCAAGCCCTAATCAGATTGTCATGTTGCGTTGTGCTATCTGGATGACGGGATGCTTACACAGAGAGAGCTGATGAAAGGGCAGCTCTTAGAGATTTTCTTTGGGGGAAATGTATTCTCCTTACTTGCGCTCAAAACCAATACTTGATTGTCATGACTGCCCAAGAGAACTGAGAGCTGTCAGTCAGCGTTTTGAATTTGTTCAACATCAGATGGGTTGCATGACAGAGCGATCCACTTTAGTTCATGCCGCAGCGCATCTGATTTGAATGAAATCAATTAGAATGCATCTCATGGCCAGCTTTTGTTTTTGTCTATTCCATTGTTATCCTAATCTAAACTCATATTGCTACAGACACAGTTCATTGCAAAGCTTCCTAACTGTTCTTGCTGCCCATCACTCCTCCTTTTCCAGACTATACTTTAACTCCTAACCAGCCCTTACGTATCTCCTCTACAGGGAAAGATTTGGAATGATGATCGAACAGGAACAACAGGAATCTTCTCTTTTAAGTTCCATCAACAAATCTTTAACATTATCTGAAATATCGACCATTTTCAGAAGTTTCAACAAACTTTGGTGGGTGAAAGTTAAAAATGCATAAATAATCAGGTTTAAAAGTAGCTTTGAGAACAGGTTTGCAATGTCAAAGAAGACTACATCTGAAATGAAAGTTCATCGAAAGAAGCAGAATATTTCTGAGAGTAGCTGGAATTTATATTCAAAGGGATTACGGAAGATGCAGAGTTATTATATGTGCACAGCCTGATATGGGAAGAAAGAAAGACAGGGAGGGAAGGAAGAAAAGAAGAAGGAAAAGAAAGAAACTGAAAAAAAAAAGAAAGCAGAGCACTAACTTATCATTGGAAGTAATAAAAATCAGGATGAAAAGACTAAAATTAGATCATTAATTTGGAAGATAAACGTATGTCATATAAGCTTAATATATAATTAAAAAAATGACAGAACTGGAGGATAGAGGTTAGAACCAACAGGTGAGTAACAGAAATTCCTGAGGAAGGTAGACAATATATACACACATGAGATTGGAAACTGAGAAGGCTCATAGAGTTGATGTGATATAGACCCAAATCAACATCCGGGTCTAGCCTCATGAAAAGAAAAGGGTATTGCTAGTTTACAGGTCAAACATTGAGGTTGCTTACAAGAGTGAACCATCTGAAGAGGCTTTTTGTCCTTTCTCTTTTAAATGATCAAAGCCAGAAACAATGGAACAACATTTCAAGGAGAAAGAATAAGACTAAAGAATGCTTTTCATTCGCATATCACCTTAGTAATTCATTTATTCATTTAACCTCTCTCCCTCAAATCTACACATTTATGTATCTATCTACCTGTCTACTTATTTATGGGGCACTCAGTACTCTAAGGAAACATGGAAGGTTTCTGGGTGGTGGTAGTGCTGGCAGCTACCCAGTGGCCTGCCTAGTCACTTCAGGCCTAAGAATTATGTTTGGCAGAGATAGTTACCTACCAAATAGTCTTCTCTTTCAAAGTAATAAAACCCAATTTTAGCTGGACACATTGCTGCTGAGTAAAAAGATGGCAACTTCCATGCTAGATGTGATCATGTGCCTAGGTTGTGGCCAATGAGCTGTGAAACTTCTGGGAAGTCTCATTAAAATGGGGCGGTGTACCTTTCTTTCCTCCTTCTTTCCCTTCATCCTGTGACTTGGAATGAGGTTATGATGGCTGGTGCTCCAACAACCATTTTGGAGCATGCAGATGAAGGCATATATCCTTGTGGCTTGGGGCAGAAATCTATTCCATCATGTTCTCAGCTTCAAGAAGCCTCGGCCTTGAGGACTGTGAGACTTATGAATCTGTGAGACTAACTTGTTTTAGCCATGATTTTCTGGGTCTCTGTTACACCCAGATCTATCCTAAGTGATAATATTCTAAGAAACGATTTTGAATTGGCTCCAGTATATAGGTATATAAGTGATCTAGGTCCCAAAGTCCATGACCATCATAATTTCAGCTTAGTTAATTTTTAAAGGAGTATAATCTTTTTTTTTTAATTTTTAAATTAAATTAAATTAATTTATTTTTGGCTGCGTTGGGTCTTCATTGCTGTACGTGGGCTTTCTCTAGTTGCCGTGAGAAGGGGCTACTCTTCGCTGCGGTGCATGGGCTTCTCATTGCGGCGCCTTCTCTTGTTGCAGAGCACAGACTCTAGGTGCACAGGCTTCAGTAGTTGTGGCTCATGGGCTCTAGAGCGCAGGCTCAGTAGTTGTGGCACATGGGCTTAGTTGCTTTGTGGCATGTGTGATCTTCCCGGACCAGGGCTTGAACCTGTGTCCGCTGCATTGGCAGGTGGATTCTTTACCACTGTGCCACCAGAGAAGCCCCTCTTTTTTTTTTTTTTTTAATTGAAGTATAGTTGATTTACAATGTTGTGCTAATTAAAGGAGTAGAATCTTAACATCCACATTGGCTAATTAAAAACTAAATCTCTATTTTCAAAATCAGATAACTAAGTAAGATGACTTGCTATGGGAGACTTCTGGCTATAAATAACTTAAAGGTGAGGAATGCTCATTGAGATGATGGCTGAGGTTAAGGTTTTATAATAGTTAATCTATAATCTTTCTTTCTGGCAAAAACTACATATATATATAAAATATATAACGTATGTACTATATACTGTATATATCTACTATATATATATATTGCTAAATACAAATTAAACATACAAAATAAATTATACTCTTTTATTCCAACAAAAAGTAATTAGAAATTGCACAGGGATCTTGTTGATAATAACATTAAAAAATATAAAAACTTAAGAAATAGTACAATAAAAGGTATGAATGACTTACATAAAGAAGTCTTTATTGGGAAGTACAAAAAGGTAAAATAAATGATCTAGAAAGGTTAGAATAAATGAGACACAATAGTGCTAATTTGTCCTAAGGTTACATATAGGCTAAAGCAATCTCACTGGAAATTCCAGATTATTTTAGAAAAAAACAAAAAATTTACAACTTTATTTGGAAAAAATAAACTAAAAATACTCTCAAAAAGTAAATTTTGCAAGTGTGGCTCCCAAAAATGTTGTTTAAAAATGCCAGTCCTATCAAATATAAAACCACGTTATAAAACAACAGTAGTAAAAAAGGAGAGTAGAATACTAGCAAATAAAATAGCTCAGTGGAACAGGATAGAAGCCCATAAATTAAATAGAAAAATGTAGTAAGTAATAAAGTGTCATAAGCAAGACGGAAATGAAGAATTATTTAATAAATATTGAGAGTGAGGAAAATTGCTGTATTCCTTCCTTCCTACAGAGCAAAAATAATCTCCATGTGGGAAAAAGATTAAGCTGAAAAATCAAATCAATGAAAATCGGCCATAAATAAAATGGAATCTCAGATATTTGGAAGGGTGAGAACTTTCTAAAGGTTGAAGCAATTGAAGAATACAAAGTCATAGATTGTGAAGAAATTTCAAAATGCCTCTGCAGTGAAAATATAGCAACTAAAAATAAATCAAAGCAGCCTGTTAGAAAATATATTCATGTCAAAAATGACAAATTGTAGTACAGTTATTTATAGTATTTAAAGATCTCAATCAACTTTGTAAGAAAAATATTAAGATTTCAATAAGGATATGGGCCAAAGCCTCACTCAGAGAGTTTAAGTCTGAAGAGATACATAGAATCTGTTTTTAAAATGTTTAAATTAGCTAGTAACAAAAAGGCAAACAAAAAGTACCTTTTCGTTTTATTAAGTAAAAATTGAAGCATCTAATAACAGATGACTGTGGGAGATTCAGTAAAATTGGCAAATAATAATTGTTGGCCTTAGTAGGAGTTAGTACAACCCACTTGGAAAACCATTTGGCAATACAATTCAGGACCTACATAATATTCATACTCTTTGACATAGTGCAATCACTCTTGGGAATTAATTCAAAGGAAATAATTAGAAAGCAAAATATGATATGTGGAGAAAAATGTTTACTGAAGCATTATTTATAATACCAAAAAAAACCCAACGCACAACAGCAACAGGAACTAAACAAAAATAATTACAAATTATAATGATAAATATTATGCAACAACAGAGAAAAGTTTTACTTGATAACTCTAAGTTAAAAAAAATAACAAAACTATGTAATAGCTGCAGTTGCAATTATACAGAATGATGACAGCAGCTCCCCCCCACCAAAGTAAGAAGAAATTATAAGAGTGGTATTATGCTGGAATTATGGGTAATTTTTCCTGTTAAAGTATTATTTAATTTTGTTAGGAAAACCTTTTCAATCAGTATGTGTGTGTGTGTGTGTGTGTGTGTGTGTGTGTGTGTGTGTGTGTGTG
>NW_020174301.1:8308260-8331227 GCF_003031525.2 Neophocaena asiaeorientalis asiaeorientalis | reverse complement strand
CTGCATTGGCAGGTGGAGTCTTTACCACTGTGCCACCAGAGAAGCCCCTCTTTTTTTTTTTTTTTTAATTGAAGTATAGTTGATTTACAATGTTGTGCTAATTAAAGGAGTAGAATCTTAACATCCACATTGGCTAATTAAAAACTAAATCTCTATTTTCAAAATCAGATAACTAAGTAAGATGACTTGCTATGGGAGACTTCTGGCTATAAATAACTTAAAGGTGAGGAATGCTCATTGAGATGATGGCTGAGGTTAAGGTTTTATAATAGTTAATCTATAATCTTTCTTTCTGGCAAAAACTACATATATATATAAAATATATAACGTATGTACTATATACTGTATATATCTACTATATATATATATTGCTAAATACAAATTAAACATACAAAATAAATTATACTCTTTTATTCCAACAAAAAGTAATTAGAAATTGCACAGGGATCTTGTTGATAATAACATTAAAAAATATAAAAACTTAAGAAATAGTACAATAAAAGGTATGAATGACTTACATAAAGAAGTCTTTATTGGGAAGTACAAAAAGGTAAAATAAATGATCTAGAAAGGTTAGAATAAATGAGACACAATAGTGCTAATTTGTCCTAAGGTTACATATAGGCTAAAGCAATCTCACTGGAAATTCCAGATTATTTTAGAAAAAAACAAAAAATTTACAACTTTATTTGGAAAAAATAAACTAAAAATACTCTCAAAAAGTAAATTTTGCAAGTGTGGCTCCCAAAAATGTTGTTTAAAAATGCCAGTCCTATCAAATATAAAACCACGTTATAAAACAACAGTAGTAAAAAAGGAGAGTAGAATACTAGCAAATAAAATAGCTCAGTGGAACAGGATAGAAGCCCATAAATTAAATAGAAAAATGTAGTAAGTAATAAAGTGTCATAAGCAAGACGGAAATGAAGAATTATTTAATAAATATTGAGAGTGAGGAAAATTGCTGTATTCCTTCCTTCCTACAGAGCAAAAATAATCTCCATGTGGGAAAAAGATTAAGCTGAAAAATCAAATCAATGAAAATCGGCCATAAATAAAATGGAATCTCAGATATTTGGAAGGGTGAGAACTTTCTAAAGGTTGAAGCAATTGAAGAATACAAAGTCATAGATTGTGAAGAAATTTCAAAATGCCTCTGCAGTGAAAATATAGCAACTAAAAATAAATCAAAGCAGCCTGTTAGAAAATATATTCATGTCAAAAATGACAAATTGTAGTACAGTTATTTATAGTATTTAAAGATCTCAATCAACTTTGTAAGAAAAATATTAAGATTTCAATAAGGATATGGGCCAAAGCCTCACTCAGAGAGTTTAAGTCTGAAGAGATACATAGAATCTGTTTTTAAAATGTTTAAATTAGCTAGTAACAAAAAGGCAAACAAAAAGTACCTTTTCGTTTTATTAAGTAAAAATTGAAGCATCTAATAACAGATGACTGTGGGAGATTCAGTAAAATTGGCAAATAATAATTGTTGGCCTTAGTAGGAGTTAGTACAACCCACTTGGAAAACCATTTGGCAATACAATTCAGGACCTACATAATATTCATACTCTTTGACATAGTGCAATCACTCTTGGGAATTAATTCAAAGGAAATAATTAGAAAGCAAAATATGATATGTGGAGAAAAATGTTTACTGAAGCATTATTTATAATACCAAAAAAAACCCAACGCACAACAGCAACAGGAACTAAACAAAAATAATTACAAATTATAATGATAAATATTATGCAACAACAGAGAAAAGTTTTACTTGATAACTCTAAGTTAAAAAAAATAACAAAACTATGTAATAGCTGCAGTTGCAATTATACAGAATGATGACAGCAGCTCCCCCCCACCAAAGTAAGAAGAAATTATAAGAGTGGTATTATGCTGGAATTATGGGTAATTTTTCCTGTTAAAGTATTATTTAATTTTGTTAGGAAAACCTTTTCAATCAGTATGTGTGTGTGTGTGTGTGTGTGTGTGTGTGTGTGTGTGTGTGTGTGGTGTGGAGGTATATAGTGTAGTGGTGAGTAATTATGTGACCTTGAACAGATCACAGGAGATCTTTAAGCTTCAGTGTGTCTGTTTGTAAAAAGGAGATAATAACAGGATCCACTTTATAGAGTTGAATGAGGTAGTGCAGGTAAAACACAAAGGTACTAATGCCTGGCACTGAGGAAAAGCTCATTAATGTTATGGAAAGTAACACTGACTTTGGAAGTGCTGATGTTGAGAACAATGTTGTCACCGTATCCTTGCTGGTGTATTTTCAGTGGTTCTCCACTATTCACAGAAAATTGTTCAAATTTCTAATCTTTGCATTAAAGGCCTCCATCATTTTGCCCATCTTATCTAATTTCATCTTCAACTCCCTAAGATGAGTTTTCTGCTTTAGTCAGGCTAATCTGAGATTTTTATGTACAGTTACTTAAACATTCAGCCACTAAATAAATACTTGCTGAGAAACAGTCGTGCTCCGGCACTACTTCTGGTGCTGCGGGTACATTTACATTATAGAGGGGGGAGACAGACAATGGACAAGTGAACAAACAGAAAAATGTGAACCGTCCCAAGCCAGGCTGATGCTCAACTGGTCTGCACTGTTATGGTTGTGGTGGTTGCTGATGGCAGGTGGTGCCCTCTCTGATTGATTGGTATCTGTATCATATCTACTGTTAAAGAGTTTTAATATCACCTGCTGTTAAATACCTTAAATACCACTCAGGCAAAGTGGCATCACGTTCATACTTTGGCTTGGTTATTATTATTCTTCAAAATGCTTTCCCGGTGATCTTCACCAACCCAAACTTTCAGCGTCCTCAGGGCTCAACCCAGACTCTACCCTCTGCAAGATACCTCCTCCAGCTATCCCACGCACTTCTCTTTCTCTAAACATTGTTATCTGTTTCTACTCATATTTCTCTAACTTGATAGCGAGATCCCCAGGGCAGAAAACTTGCTGTGCTGTCTGTTGATTGGTTGGTGGTGTTTTTCTTCTACTCTTAAGAATTTCTCACAATATTTATTACAATGCTGAACATGGGATAAGCACATTATTAAATATATGTTTGAATCAGCAGAAACTTTTAACTCAGAAAAGACCACTTGTTTGTCATTATTCCGGGTAACTTCAAGAGGAGGTATCAAAATTGCCTCATTAATAACTCAGTATTTCTGAGGTTATTTTCCCTGGGTCTGAGACCGGTTCTGAGAGGTAACTGTTGTCTTGATTTATACCCTGGCCAGAAAAAGTGACCAGTGTATAGTTAGGATACATTAGGTGATTTTCTTGCAACTAGGTCACTTAAAACTAACCTATAGGTGAGCAATAGCTAAAATCTTGGAGCTGTCTTGCCTAATTGAAGTGCCTTCTTTCTAAGGTAGTGCCCCGTTGCCAGTTCCTAGACATCCAGCTCAGGGGGAAACACAAGACTAGCGGCGATAGCTTAGTGTTCAGCTCGGATCGAGATTCTAACTTAGAGAAAAAGCTGTGTCCTCACCTTGAAAGTGCCCTGTTGTAAAGAAATCAGTCAGCTTTAGGCTGGCAATGCCCCAGCTCTGTATTAACTATCCAGATTAATGTCAGATCATAGCCCAGGAATTATTCATGAAGCCCCTCTGTACAATATAATTGCAGATTTTGGCATCCAGAGTGAAGCCTCATTGTTTTATAGATTAGCTTCTCTTCCTGTACTACGGAAGAGACAATGATCTGAAACAACTTAGTCTAGGGGGAAAAGGAGTTCATGTATTTCACGTGAAAAAGCATTTGTCAAATGGGAGATCCCAGGTCTCACTTACATTACACCTTAAGAGTGGGGACCTGCAGCCACACTGAGAAGGAGATGGCTGATGTCTGTTCCAGGGCCATGAATGGCTACTTTCATTGTGGATCTTTCCTGAGTGAATGGCATGGCTCTTTATCTTTGCTTAAGAATTAGTTTTACCAAACCGTAGCTCTACTAATCTCTACTACAACATCACCAAATGTAATTTATGCATGTGGATGAAGAAACATAGGTTTCAGTTCCATGGAAGGGCACTAATCAGCCAACTACCTCGCTGCAATGACTCATTAGAGAATATTCAATGCAATCAAAATATTAATACACCTCCAAAGAGGTTTAATATTTTAGTGCAAATGTCAGGTTACCCTAGTAATCAGCACACCTTAATTGTGAGATTTTAGACTCTAAGATCTTTCAGACTGTGACTTTTAAAGGTGAGGAAGAGCAGCTTGTTTCTTGCTGAAGTGGAGTGGGCTTATTTTATTACGTTTACATCAAAGGTAATGGTCTTGAGCCATTTTCCATGGGTCTATTTGGTACATGGGTATCTTGCTTTCTATGGGATAAGTGCATCTGTGTGTTCATGCATGTATATCTACAGATATATGTGTGCATGTGTGTATAATACATATGTATACTATATAATAAGTTTTATATAAAAATAAATACCTTATTTTGGTTCTAATTAAAACCTCTTCTGGGGAAATTTAACAAAACGTTAACCAAAATAGGTGGTGTACGAACCTAGCATGAACTTATATTTTTCTCCTCATTAAATTACATTAATTAAATCTGTCAAATAACCCACTTATCCTAGGTTATCCGCCAGGATTAGCAGGTTAATAGTGTTGCCTAGTTATAAGGTTTTCCAATTCTGTAAAATTTTTCTGTAAGAATAAGTCTCTGAAATAGATTTTCTTTGAATTTGAATCAATTTTCTCCCTGTTGTTTCCACATACCACACCAATGATCAGACCAAGCATTTTTTTCATTTAGCTGTTTGTTTGAGATTTTATATCTCTGTATATATAAGACTATATATGCATATACATATGCAGAGTACAGGGAAATCCTCTGGATCATAACCCAATGGTTTAGATGCCTGAGCAAGTATCTTCTCATATGTGCCTCATCTCGACTTGACTGTAGGTTTATAGTTTTGACCTGAAGATGATTAATTATTGAGGCAGGAGATTAAGGGAGCGAGAAAAGTCAGCAAGAGCAGAAGGTGGGTTACTAAAAATAGGGGTTTCACGCACACTGATGAAAAATAGGCCATCATCATGGGCTTATTCTGTGACACAAGAATGCTAACCACATGTTGATTCCTTCCGTGGCAATTCATTAAATAAAGAAAAACACAATCTAATATACGGTAGATTCCAGTAATAATTTAGCTTGTCGTTCCATGCAGCTATGATTTATCTTGGCCTGAGGAACTATAGGCAGTTAATTTCCCTCTTATATTCAGTTATTTGGAAGTTCTGATAAGAGAGGGGATTCACTGTGTACAGTGTATACATCTGTGTCTTATACCTACAGATGCTCCACTTCTTAGCAAAGGAAAATATCTCCTGGCGGATCTACAATATCCCCAGTTACTCTTCAGCAACACTTAACAGTGTTTGAACTAGCACCTGCGCTAGCCTGCCAGCCCACTTTAATTCCGAGAACTCTTCAAGAATATTCCACAATGCAGCAGCATGCAGTTTTATCAAACACTGAGAATGCAGTTCTACTTCGTATAGATGAAGCACCTTGAGCATAAAGATGCAATGGTTTGCTCTGGTGTATTCCTGAATTGGTGTTGCAAATCCCATGTTATTTTTTGCAGGCAAATATGTCCTTCCAACGATTGGTTTTCCTGAATATAAAGTCTGCCTCCCCCCCAAATAATGAGGATTTATAGCTCTTCTATCACTTTTTAAGAACACTATGACATTTTCCTGCATAGAGATCTCTCCATGCAAAGGAATCTCATGTGAAATTAGAAAGTGGGCGTCCAGGTGAGGTTGTGTACTCCATGGGTCCCAGTCTTTCTCCTTTTAGACCATTCACATTGAATCACTTGTTTACTATCTGTATTTCCCATCAGTCTGTAATGTCCGTATTTTGGGGTCTGTGCCTGTCTTATTTATATCTATATCCTCTCTACTTAACCCAGGGCTTATAGGCACACAGTAGACACCTGATAAATATTTGTTGAATAAGTGAATGGATGGATAGTCTAGTCTTTAACGTGTGCTTAATACCTTAATACATAAAAGTCAGTTCAACTTCTAACCTTCCTTTACAAAGTCCCGCAAAGAGGAGATCAGCAATTCCTGAGAAGCTATCCCTTTTACTCAAGACTTAGAATCTAAAGAGTGTTGTCAGTTGCATACGTCACTTTCTTACTTGCAGAGAAGGCAAAGAAGACACTTCTCTGAGTGAAGTTTCACTGAAAATTCTATTTCTTTTCTTGGGGATGTGTCTATTTTCAAGTTAGGAGCTATGGCACTCATCCCCTTGGAGTAAAGGTAAAAAAAAAATCCCCAAAACAAAGATCTGGAAAAGCTCTACTCCTCTCTATTCTGCTATGAACGTTGAACTTAGAATTCTTACGCTGTGCCATGCATGTGACACTATTCAACAGTTACGCAGTGCTTTCTATGTGCCAAGCACTAGTGTAAGTTTTTTATACGCATTGACTCCTAACAACTACCATGGAAGGCAAATATTATTATAACTTCATATTACGGAGGAGGACTTGGAAGCTGGGAGAGGTTATTTAACTTGGCTAATGTCATGCAGGTAATAAATAACAGAGGAGGATTTGCAGTCCGTCCCATGATCTTAACTCCCATGGTATTCCACTTTTTTGTGTGTGTGATTCTTTTCTCTTTTTTAAAAAGGTAATTAATTAATTAAGTTTTGGCTGCGTTGGGACTTAATTGTTGCACGCGGGCTTTCTCTTTCTCTAGTTGCCGCGAGCGGGGCTACTCTTCGTTGTGGTGCACAGGCTTCCCATTGGCTTCTCTTGTTGCGGAGCACGGGCTCTAGAGCGCAGGCTCAGTAGTTTTTGAGCACGGGCTTAGTTGCTCCGCGGCATGTGGGATCCTCCTGGACCAGGGCTCGAACCGGTGTTCTGCATTGGCAGGCAGATTCTTAACCACTGCGCCACCAGGGAAGCCCTCCGCTACTTAATGCTGTGAGAACACTATGAAAATGCCTCTGTTTGGTATTGTTTTTTTCCCTCATTGCCAGATGGTTGGTGCCTGAATGGGGGCTCACAGAACACTTGCATGTCAGAGATTGATGTGAGAATTCCTCAAGGTTTTCACTCTGATTATCTACATGTTAAAAAAAAATGCAGCTATGCTTCAAAATGGAAGAAGCAGAATAAAGTGATGTACCAGTACAACTAGACAGAGAACATTTCTAAGATGCTCTAGCAGGAAAGACCGTTTTATTTCTTAAGACACCTAATTGTTTCACCGTAGCTTAGTGAAAACCACAGCCGCCTTAATAGGAAAGGTGGGTGTTAGGCTCCTGTGTGAGCAGTGGCGGATCCGTCCAGCAGAGGGCGACAAGGTAACAAAACTCTGCCGGTTTCCACCTGTGCTGCCTGGGTTTTGGGCAACTCTGGTGCCCTCAGAGTCACAGTCTGAGAATGTCGTGTACGATGGTTGTTGCCAGGCCCTTGGTACAGGAATAAAAATTCCTATGTGTACAGAAAAAAATAGAAAATGAAAAACCCTTGAAAGAAGGACTTGGCACGTCTGTAGCATAGTCTGGACGTTGTGCATGTGAGAAAATTTGGTGCTAGTGTGTTAAATTTGGAATCAAAACAGAGTTTAGGGCTTCCCTGGTTGCGCAGTGGTTGAGAGTCCGCCTGCCGATGCAGGGGACACGGGTTCGTGCCCCGGTCCGGGAGGATCCCACATGCCGCGGAGCGGCTGGGCCCGTGAGCCATGGCCGCTGAGCCTGTGAGTCCGGAGCGTATGCTCCGCAACGGGAGAGGCCACAGCAGTGAGAGGCCCGAGTATCGCAAAAAAAAAAAAAAAACAGAGTTTACCCCAAGGACGCTCTGATACCATTTTCATTAAAGAAACTGAGAGCAGGAAGGGAGGGAGGAGCTGACATGAAATCACAGAGTTTAGACGTGAAGGGACCCAGAGGAAGTTTCTACTCTTCGGCAACAAACTTAAGCCATCCTAGACGAAAAAAATTTTTTTTTGCTTGTTAGTTTGTTTATTTATCACCCTTTTTGCCATTTCACAATACATGGTGGGAAGGCCAGGGGCCATTCTCTGCCGTTTTCTACATTTGTGCCCCAGGGTTAATTCACTCTTTCCTCATGTTCTTGCCTCCTGACGCTGTTGTGAGATCTAATGAGAGGCCGGATCCCTTAATTCAGCATCTACTATATTCACAGAAGACAGTCTTCAGAACCGTGCATTCTGTGCTGGGAGTGTAGTGTTATCATCTGGGAACTCTTTGGAACTCCAGGTTATTTGGAAAACATGGGGTATGTGTCCTATGAGACAAAACTAGAAATTCAAAATGTTCTGGCGAACTGGCAGGGATGAAGCAGGAAAGCCGGGGTAACTGCGCACAGACGTGGGCTGGCAGACTCCACAGAGCCAGGCCACATGCCCTTTCTTCTCCAGTGTCCCTTTGAGTATGTCCTGGATAATATGGACCTTCAGGCTTCAGAAGTTACATCCAGAACAGGATGACGATACCATCCTGCCTATTTGTGGCCTTTTCCCTCACTATATTTTATTTTTGCCATTGAACAATGTGGAACGGGCAAAAGGCTGTCGTTTTTCTCATTTTGACAATAGCGGGGTAATAGTAACAATAATAAGTAAATAAAACACACTCTCGACTAGAAATTCGTGGGCTTAATTTCAGAGCCACTCCAGTTTCCATGGCTGGGTTATCAGCAGTGCCTATTTATCATGAAATTTCCAGCAGTTACCTCAGCGCGGTGGCTGCCTTTACAAAACACACAGAATTGGGATGTGACAGTCCAGTGTCTCTGGTCTCTGATGTCATGATTTTTGCTTTCTTCACCGGGGCAGGTTGGATGCACCCAGGGGCCAATCTGTCCTTCAAAGGGCCTGCTTCCTTTCTGTGCAGAAAAACAGAAGCAGCGTCCAGAAACTTCAATCAGTGCTTTTAGATTCCAAAACTATGACACCGTCACACTGGTGTCATTAAAGCTAACTAACCATATTAAACGAATATTAAAATATGGGCTCCTTTGCATAATGTAATGAGCAAAACCGCTTTTAAGTTTCTCCCTGTGCTTTAAAGTGAGGTGGCATTTACATTCCCAAACTTTGAAGTCGGGACAAAATGTACAGGTAGAGGGTACTAGATCAAATAATAATCAACTTCAAAAAGCATTTTGGCCGTTGGATGTCCCGGGGCTAATTTCCTCTAGACATTTTAAATGTAAATGTCTAAACTCATTTAAAAATTGTAAATTGGTCTAGGTTCAATCAAAAAGCATCCTGATGCAGAACAGGGAGACCAGGCTAATTGTCATTTGTTTGTCAAATGAATTCCATTTGGAAAGCAATGAAACCTCCAAGCTAATTCTTTTAAGGTGAGCTGGTAGTTGTATTATCAGTTAAATGCAGTAAAATGCATAATCATACGATGATAATGAAAACTGAACCTGTGTTAGCGGCTGGGGCTTTGCCCGCCACGGGGCATGGAGTGATGAAACTTAAGTACTGTAATGTTGCCTTGGCCACAATGGCACCAAGTCTGGTCTTTAGCCTTACAGATACTTTCTTTGCATTTTAAAAAATTTTATCAAAGCACCGTGGCAATATAGAAAATGTCAAAGTGAAATGCACTGTAGGCAAATTGAGATTTCATTAAGTTTAAATTTATTGCTTTTGACTGATGTATTACCATGCTTGTTAAGAACTAGTAATTTGGAATATCTGTCCGCTTGGTAAAATAGCTTTGTCTCCTTGCATATTACTTTGCATAGACTTTGAAAGACCACAATAATTCAGATCAAGTGTGGGCTGTTTTTCAGTAGTGTTTTGAAGACTGGAAGGCCTTTGGCCTTGTGCTCTGATAAACTTCCACACCCTTCCTGAATGTCTTGTCGAGGTATTGGGGCTAATTGTAGAGCTCATCTTACTAGGACTTCTGTGAGTTTGGCCAAATGGTGTGATGGGCTCCAGATTGGAGAATTGAACGTGACTCTTCTGCTGGAGCTGTCTCTTCTTCACAGGCACGAGGTAGGCATGGGTGAGGGATGACAGGTGAGGACCGATGGGAGATACACTGTGTGCAGTCAATAGAGACACAGAACTGCAGTGGTTCGGGCAAGGAAGATGGTGTAGTTCAACCCCGATGTCGTACCATCATGGAAAGGGAGAGGTCCAGAGTGCCCACAGCTGGTGCGAGCAGAAGTAGCTGGTCTCAGCTCGCATGTCAAGTCATCAGAGAGGCCTCCCCTCATTGTTTTGCCACTGTTGTGGCAAACAGAGCCCCCCCGCCCCGCCCCGCCCTGGCTCTCCTCCCCGCCCTCGGCCCCTCAGTTGGTTTCTAACACATCAGTCAGCAAGATTTTTTTTTTAAGCTTTATTGTGGTGTAATGAATACACAAAAAACTGCAAATTTTTAATGTTCACATTTTGATGAGTTTGGACATATGCATATGCCAGTGAAGCCATCATCGCCATCGAGGCACTTAACGTATCTGAAATGCCCTTGTGTTCTTTTGTGTGTGGGGGGTTTTCTTTTTGGTGAGAACACTTAACATGAGAACTATCCTCCTGACATAAAGGGCACGATGCCCCGCTGTTACCTCTACAGACACTCTGTGGTGCAGCAGCTCTCTAGAACCTGCTCATCCTGCATGATTCAAACTTTATCCTCACGGAGCAACATCTCTCCCTTTCCCCCTTCCCCAGCCCCTGGCAACCACCATTCTATTCTCTGCTTCTCTGAATTTAACTATTAAATTAAATTAATTTATTTATTTGGCTGCACCGCGTGACTCCTGGGATCTTAGTTCCCTGACCAGGGATTGAACCCAGGCCCACGGCAGTGAGAGCTCAGAGTCCTATCTGCTGGACCGCCAGGGAATTCCTGAGTTTAAGTATTTTAGATACTTCATACATGTGGAATCCTGCAGTATTTGTCCTTCTGTGACTGGCCTATTTCATGTTGCATAACGCCCTCTGACTCATCTACGTTGTAGCAAATGGTAGGATTTCCTTCTTTTTTGAGACTGAAATTTTTATGTAGAGAGACACAGTAGGCCAAGAAGCAAAGCTGAGGAGAGTATGTAGGTATTTAAATGACAAGGGGGGGAAGAAATTTGCACAATTTTTTGTTGATGAAAGTCAAATTAGAATATAGAACTTGAGTACAATATTTTGTAATGTAGGTCTACTTATGAGAAGAATGGAATTCTTTTGGGGGAGGATAACATTTCACTTAATTGGGGTTCAAATGTAAAAACTATTCTCAGCTCACGGGCCTAATAACCACAGGCGATGGGCTGGTTTGGCCTGCAGGTCACAGTTAGCAGGCTCAGGCTCTAGTACGTGGTAATTTTAATTTTCTCCACTGGACGAAGCAGTCTCTAGAACCACCTTCTGATTGTTTGCTGTTTAATTATCAGTCTGTCTGCCCGAGAAAAGCAAGGCCTGTTAGAACAGAAGCCTTGTCTGTTGGGTTTTCCTCTGCCTCTCTGGCTCCCAGGATAGCAGGTATGGTAGATATAGGACTGGCACGTGGTAGATGTTCCCTGGATGTTTGGTGACAAACAGCGAATCCAGATCCTATCTGCAAGTCGAGTAGATGAGAAGATACATAACCTACCAAAGGGATAGGGAAGGCTCAGTTGTTCATCAGTACATCTTGTTTACCTTATAGCAAAGGTATTACTGAAATAAATAACAAACTTCAGGTTATTTCTGATTTTGTCATTAGCTCAGTCCCTTGATTCCTTCCTGACTTTGCTATTACAAGGAAATGATAACGAACCAGAACATGGCGTATTTTAAATACCCTCACTATTCTGTAGTCTTTGGCTGTGTGTAAATACCCCAGTACGCCTTTGGTCATGATCATAAATGCACTGAACTCTGTGTCCAGCTGCCCTGCCACTTCTTGACCCCCCAAGTCCAGGCTTCTCTGCAGGTGAGAGCAGCACCTGTGCAGCCATTCACATGAGCATCTAATCAGGTGAGGTTGGCCTGGACTGTGCTCAGTAGAAATGTGAGCCTTTCAGAAATCTAGTATCAAAAAATATTGAAGAGATATTTATTTCCTAAGTGACTAGCTCTAAAAGCTCTACCATGAATATGTTTATATCTGCTATAAGAGGCATAAGTCCATTCTGTAAGACTCTATGGGAATGAAGTAGTCTCTCTGCTTTGCTTGCCCAGTCAGAAAAACTAGTAGGGGACTTCCCTGGTGACGCAGTGGTTAACAATCCACCTGCCAGTGCAGGGACATGGGTTCGATTCCTAGTCTGGGAAGATCCCACATGCCGCGGAGCAGCTAAGCCCGTGTGTGCCACAACTACTGAGGTGGCGCTCTAGAGCCCGCGAGCCACAACTACTGAAGCCCACGTACCTTAGAGCCTGTGCTCCGCCGCAATGAGAAGCCCACGTACCGCAACGAAGAGTAGCCCCGACTCGCCACAACCAGAGAAAGCCCGCGTGCAGCAATGAAGACCCAATGCAGCCAAAAACAAATAAATGAATAAGTAAATTTATTTAAAAAAAACCCAAAAACTAGTAGGAAGAGAGGAAGAGCCAGACTCCCAGAGGAGTCTCTGGTCATTTCCACACCAATTAACGGAGGGAACAGCAGGGAAAGAATGTCCTATTGTTATTCAAACCCAGGGCTGGCCTTTAAGGCCGTGTTTCTCAACTGGGGGGTTCAATTTTGCACCCCAGGAGACAGGTAGCAATGTCTAGAGACATTTTTGATTGTCTCGACTTGAGAAGAGGGATGCTGCTGACATCTTGTGGGTAGAGGCCAGGGATGCTGCTAACATCCTTCAATACACAGGACGGCCCCCACTACAAAGGATCATCTGGCCCCAAATGTCAGTACAGCCACTGTTGAGTATACGCCCTCTTTTCGGGCAGCCTCCAAAGTGCAGATGGGGATCTAGGGCTTCTTGACTTGACATTTGAATCATACATTGTGGAGAGCAAATAATCCCAACTATGAAGAGCTCAAGGGAACCTGAACTTGGTCATGGAGAGGTGCATCCAACAGTGTCTGTCTTTGAAGGACATGGGGTGATGGATTTGGAGGAAGAGGTGCACCGCTTCCTCCCTGAGCAGCGTGACTGTCCATTGCTTGAACCACCCATTTATCTTTTTTTTTAAACATTTTTAAATTGAAGTCTCGTTGATTTACAATGTTGTGCCCATCTCTGCTGTACAGCAAAGTGACTCGGTTATACACATACAGACATTCTTTTTTTTTAAATATTCTTCTCCATTATGGTTGAATCCCAGGAGATTGGATATAGTTCCCTGTGCTCTACAGTAGGACCTTGTTGTTTATCCATCCTAAATGTTTATCCACCCACCAACCCCAAACTCCCAGTCCAACCCTACCCCTCTCCCCCATCCCTCCTAGCCCTGCAACCACAAGTCTGATCTCTATGTCTGTGAGTCTATTTCTGTTCTGTAGATAGGTTCATTTGTGCCATATTTTAGATTCCACATGCAGTATGTCCCCTACATATGAACCTTCAAGTTGCAAACCTTCAAAGACGCAAATGTGCATCTGGTTCCAGCAAGGAACCAGAACCTGTGCCATCAACGTCAGGCGTGAGCGAAATTGCAGCTTGCCCTCCGTCTCTTATTGCTGACGATCCTTCAGCTCTACCATCTCCCACCTCCTCTCCCTCCTCCAGTCAGTAACTCTTCTTGCCTGTTCACTCGATGCCAGCCCCTGTATGCCAGCTGTTGTACTGGACTACTGTACTTTTCAAGGTACTGGACTGTAAGATTAAAAATGTTTTCTTAATTCTTTGTGTTAGTTTTTATGAATTATTTGTGTGAAACGTATTATAATCCTATTACAGTACAGTACTATATAACCGATTGTGTTAGTTGGGTACCTGGGCTGGCTTTGTTGGACTTACGAACAAATTGGACTTATGAATGTGCTCTTGGAAAGGAACTCGTTAGTACATAGGGGACTTACTGTATAAGTGATATCATATGGTATTTGTCTTTCTCTTTCTGACTTACTTCACTTAGTATGATAATCTCTAGTTGCTGCAAATGGCATTATTCCATTCTTTTTAAAAAAATATTTATTTTATTTATTTATTTGGTTGCGCCAGGTCTTAGTTGCGGTAGGCGGGCTCCTTAGTTGTGGCATGCATGTGGGATCTAGTTCCCTGACCAGGAATCAAACCTGGGCCCCCTCCATTGGGAGCACAGAGTCTTATCCACTGGACCACCGGAGAAGCCCCTCGTTCTTTTTTATGGTTGAGCAGTTTTCCATCATATATATGTACCATATTGTCTTTATCCATTCATCTGTCAAAGGACCTTTAAGTTGTTTCCATGTTTTGGCTATTGTGAAGAGTGCTGCTATGAACATAGGGGTGCATGTATCT
The DNA here is from genome assembly GCF_003031525.2 of Neophocaena asiaeorientalis asiaeorientalis. Classification (NCBI taxonomy): domain Eukaryota; kingdom Metazoa; phylum Chordata; class Mammalia; order Artiodactyla; family Phocoenidae; genus Neophocaena; species Neophocaena asiaeorientalis. Next base: position 8,316,806 of record NW_020174301.1, on the reverse strand, counting down.
TTCTGAATTATAGTTTTATCTGACAACCCATATATCTTAGTCGAACTGCACCTTCTGTGCTCCTCCAACACCCTACGGAATATTACACATTATCAATTTTCTAAGCCCTAACTAAATCACTTACTTACTAGAAGGTTTTCTGTGCTCTAGATTTGTGTGTGTGTGTGTGTGTGTGGTGAGGAAGGCATTCACAAGAGGTCTACTTTATAATAGGAATTATATATTTTTATTTTTATTTTTTATTTTTTTTTTGCGGTACGCGGGCTTCTCACTGTTGTGGCCTCTTCTGTTGCGGAGCACAGGCTCTGGACGTGCAGGCTCAGTGGCCATGGCTCACGGGCCCAGCCGCTCCGCGGCACGTGGGATCCTCCCGGACCGGGGCACGAACCCGTGTCCCCTGCATCGGCAGGCGGACTCTCAACCACTGCGCCACCAGGGAAGCCCCTATATATATATTTTAAAATTCAGCTTATATTCTAGAATCACAGCTCAGTATATGTTCCATTACGTTCTTTGACTACACTGTCAATTTGATGTACATGATGACTCTGAAGGGTTGTATGACCTTAACTCAGCAAGGAAAGATTATTTGAAGATATACATAGCTTCATAAGACAGAGGAGTTAAAAGGAATTTCAACCAGGGTGGAAGAAAGAAATTTCGAAAAACTTCTGTTAATTAGAAAAGTAAGTCAGCCTTCATATTCTAATTACCTAATACTTTATGCAATGTTGTAATAGTACCTAATAAGGAGTTGTATCTTTGTAGCAAACTCCATGGCTTTCTCTGAGTTATCTGTGGTTCTCCAAGTTATCTTTAGTTCTCTAAAGTTATTAGAATTGTACTGAATTGAATGTTTTGAAATGAGTTGATAATATGTTGCAACTGTTCTAGGTGCACTAAATAGGGGCTTTGTATTTACAGTTTTCACAGCAATCCGCTGGGATTTGTATTATTACTCCCATTTTATAGATCTGAGGACTGAGGTTTAGAGCTATTAAATGACTTGGGCAGAGTTATATAGTGGAAAAGACACAGCTATATATAAATCCAAGTCTATCTGGCTTAAATGCTTCGTGGATACATATGTCAGCGCAAACGTTCTTTGTCGGGGGTGAAATTTTTATGACTCCATATTAAGGTGGTTCAAAATAAAATAAAAATCTGTTAATCTGATCAGTCTGGCCAACCTACGTTTCTGAGGGCACAAAAAGGATATCTACGGACAGAATTATTTGAATTTACATGAACTTGATCAAGTTAACTGAGAAACAAACAAACAAGCAAATAAACCTTCCCTTGACTCCAGAGCAGTGGGTCTTGCAATGTGGCCCCCAGACCAGCAGCATCAGCTGGGAATTCGTTAGAATGCAAATTCTTGGACCCCACCCCAAACCGACTAAATCAGAATCCCTGAAGGTGGAGCCCATACTCTTTCCACAAGGCTCCTCTTGTTCTCTGTGCCTGTTTGAGACCCTCCGCTCTGGATATAACCCGTTACCTACTTGTGCTTCATTCACACGACTACGTCTCCAGGACTTTAATTAGATTTTTTTCACATTCTATGCTCCATTTTTATTGGAAAAAAAAAAAACCACAACAGTTGACAACAATAAACTAAAATCTTAGACTTGTTTAAAAGGCCAACTCCCTCAGGTATGTCCTGATACATTCAACATGTGGTCAGCACAATCTCATATATTTTCTACAGCTATAGAATTATGGGATGTTAATGGGTTGACTCAACATTAAGCTGGCAGTACTGCACATTCCTGAATTTAGGTAAATTTTATCCTGGGTAGTTTTAGAATTTGATGTTGTTTAGTTTACTAAAGTTCTTTTAAAAATTGGTACTCCATATTTGATATACATAAGTCTTTATATGGAATAAACACTCTTAAGCCATTCTGAATAAGTGGGAGCTTGCGGTTTATTTTTTTACTCTGGAGCTAGCCAAATTTTTAATAGAAACCAAAGTGCCTTCTTTGAGTGGTCATTATAAAAAGGAAAAACTGGCTGAATCTTGGAGAATTCCTGTTTCATAGACACAGCTTCTAAATTCAATAAATTGTAGGACCATAAGTGGCTCATAAAAATTATTATAGCTTCTGTTTTCAATAGAGAGTCCTCATTTTGATCCTTTTCTTCCCTTCTAAGATGTCTCTTGGGAACTATCCCAGGTTGGGAGGCTGGTGAAAGAAAACTAATGTTCTTCTCAGCAGGCTACAGTCACTCCCTCTGCAGGGACATTAAACACTTGCCTTGAATGTATTTGCCAAAGATCATACTTATTAACTTAATTCTATTGGATTTATAAGATCCAACATGCAAATTCATGTATGTCAATATACTCATTCATGGGAATGTGTATTTCTGGGTAGCAACCAGTCAAGGTTGCCAAGAAAAGAAGTGGGAGCCCTGTTGTAAGTTGTCCACCTGGCACCCTACTTGCTGGGTCCCACTGAGATGATCTTAATTTAGGATTAAAAAGTGCTATTTAAAAAGGGAAATTACTTCAGTCCAATTTAGAACACGTGAAACTGTGAGTATCAAAATATATTTACCAGGATTGCTATTAAGGTTGCCATAGGAAGGAGTCAGGAAAAACGCATCATCTTGAATAAGTTTTACCTTTTTCACCTTCTCTCTTAGTACGTCACTGAATAATGGTTTGTGGACCATGTTTATTTCAGCTCTGGAAATAAGGTCGGCAACTCAGAAGGAGAAAAAAGATAGAGGTTTCCAACCACTAGCAGTGATAAGTGGCCCTGCGCGAATAAATTTGAAAGAAGGAGGCTCTACAAATCCTTCTCATTAGCACCTGACACCTTACAAGAGAAAACTTGTAGTGGAGAAAAAAGTTGGGAGCAGTGTGACACTTAAGAGGAAAAAACCCTAACCGACTGCCCCCACCCCTCACACACGCACACACACACACAGACCCAGGTCCTTCATGGTGTAGAAGCAACAGAAGCACAGGCCCCATTTGCCTCAGGCTCCAAGTCCCGAGAAACCGAAGTCAGACAGCCATGGGAGGGTAGTCTGCAGGACAGTATCCCGTGGATCCGTACGAAATAGCACCTCTCGGACAAAGATATTGGAAGCATTTGCAGAGCAGCCTCGGGAGTGTGAAATCACTTCTGGTGGAGGCAGACATCTGGAAACAGATAAAGCCCATGAAGAATGCCTCTTTTTGACTTCAGAGATTAATGTAGATGTGAACACATTAGTTCTGTTTTAGGGAGACTCTTCTCTGTTACAGATCATGGGGATTGGGGCGATTGGATTACTTAATAATGGGTCGCTTTAGTTCTGCCATCATCACTTATCAGGTACATTAGTTTAAAACCTGCAATTTTGAACTTAGCATTATTGAGCTTTCCAAAGATTAAATTACCGAACTTTTGTTGGTGAGTGTCTCTGTGAAATTTCCTGAAAAGGATAGTCCTCCTTCTTTGTGTGAAAGTGAAGCCAAATCACATACTTTATTGATATTTAGAGACATACAAATGATAGTGCTAATGTACTTTAATGTCTGTCTACTTGACTGGAAAAGCTGTGGGCTGTGCTTTGGGACTTTTGTTTTTCTTAAGATAATGTGGAGTACTGTAGTCTCTTTGTGAGCTTAATCGGAGTAGGTAGCCTTTTTTTTTCCTTCTTGTTTTTCCCAAAGCATTATTTTAGAAGAAGGCTTGCACCAAAAGTCTTTTTCAAAAAAGCTCCGTGTTTGTCCCTGATGTGGGTACAGTCTCTACCATGTTCTGGGACCAAAAATATATCCCTATGCCTGTTTGTCCTCTGAATAGCTTAGGTGGAAAATGTAGGAACATTGATGCTTTAACAAAAGCAAGTCGCTTTTAACACTCTGTACTTGAAAATGCCTGCACTAAGGGGGAGGGTCTTAATCTCCAAGCCATGTAGATTTAATGTTTTCAGAGTAATTTTACAGACATTCTGCCTGCCAGTGCCCAGTAGGGTTTAGAGTTCTTGAGTCACCACAGGCTTAACAAGCATCCAGGCATGAACCAACTTTGTAGTTTTGAGCGAGAGTAATAAATGTTGATCCGTGGTGACTGGGCAGAATTAAGAGATAATTTACCTGCCCTCTCTTTGGGAGTTGGCATACACCTTCTGCCCATCACTGATGAATTATAAGCTAACTTCTGGCAAAGATAGCAATGGAACCAGAATATCTCAGCCAAAATGGTTGATGGCATCTTCAATTTCTCTCAGAAAGGAATGAATACGCAAGGATAGTGTAAGTGATCTGCACATATTGCTAAGATACTGGAGAAAGAGGTAGGATTTGTTTAAACCAAAATCAAAATCAAAATCCAGCACACATCCAAGTCCATGTCTGTTCTGGGACAAAGCTTGGGTTTCTGGTAGTCGTTGTTAAAATGAGCTAACGACGACTCGTCACTCGTGTGTGATGTGATAGTCATGGTTAAATTATATTTTTTACCTGTATAGCCTCTAGGGTTTGGTACTGTATTGATTTAAAAAATGAACTTACTGAAAAGTTGGTAAGGAATATAAACAGCAGGCCAAGATGAATATGTTGCTTTATTCCTAAATTTTTATGCTGCAAAAATGGCAGAGCTCAAGCTATTTCATGTCATTATCATAATCCATAAGTATTTAGCAACCTATGTAAGTGATATCTGCCAGTTCGGTAACACAAAGAAATGTATCTTAATTAGTCAGAAAACTGTAGCCTGTTCCTGTAAAGTTACTGATGTCTTGGTAGAGGGCTCAGTGTCCGATTAAATGAGAAGATATTTTTAGTGGTGAATTGCTTTAAATGGTGAATCTAAACGTTAATACTCATAGTATCCTACTGGCATTAGAACATTCTGAAACACCTCTCTCTGTTGTTGATTCTGAATCCTACATTTGGACGTAGAAAACTTTCTAGGAGACTCTGTTCTCCTGGCCTGAATTAGAATTCAGAGTGGGCTGAGCTGTTTCCCCCCATCTTTCTAGACACCCCTAAGTTTGTATCGCTCACTGGTCTATTTCAGGGTGTTTATTACACACATTCACTCCCAAGTGTGGGAATGCATGCGAATGCCAGTATCTCCAATCTTACAAATGGCTCTTCAGCTCTGGCCAAATTCTCTGAAGGGGCTCTGGCTGCAAGAGGAGCTTTGAGCAAATAGTTTATTTCATTTTTAATTGAAGTATCGGGAGACCATCTACCAAGGCTTTTTCCCTAGCCATTTAAATCATATATGAATTGAGATATCAAAAGAAATTGAGTATTTCTCTTTAAACAAGATATACTGTTTTCAACCGCAGAATAAAACCAGGCGTTAGATTATGCCTGGAGGCTGAATTCTCCTGGAGCACAAAGGGACTCAGAGGACAAATGAGTGCGGGGTACACTCATGGAACACAGAGTTCCACAGTTGCTTCTCAGAGGCAACTCCAGAGAGACGAAGAAAGGAGAAGCCAGGAGTGAGAGGTCACCCCCGATAAGTACAAAGAAGTTGCTTCCAGTGCCTTCTCCCATTGTGCCGGTTACACTTATGGGTGTGAATAATGTTGTTTTGTTTTCAGAAAGACAGTCATGAGCAAAAAAAAGAGTGGTGAGTGATAAGCCGAACTCAGGGAATTTGAGAATGACACATTTGTGATAATATATGTTAATTTAGTTGGATGGATGTGAATATTTTCATAGAGAACAAAGAGAAAGACGGACTCTAGCTTAGATTCATCCATTTAGACTTTTATAGAGGCATTACCCGTGTTCAAAATGCACCAATCTCTTGGAAACATTTTTTTTTTAAATGCATTTTGTTGTGGTGGTTTATTTATTTAAAATTACCATATTTTTCTTGCTTTGGAGATAAAAACTCTAGTGGAGCCAGACTTCAAATAGATGATGTTCTGAGCACATCAAAACAAAGAAAGTGTTTCTGAAACCAAATAAAAGCATTTTTTGAATGACTCCCTCATCCATTCAAGGCTCCTTTCAGCTTAGCGGCACTGGCTCAGATAAAGTCCCGAACACCTCACAGCCTATTCAAAAGTATCAGATTCAACTGAAGGTGAAGAAAATGGGCTATCTGCAATATTCATGAGTTGGGAACATCCCAAGTTTGACCATTGTCTGAATGACTTTACAACTGCTTGGGGTATGTATTACATAACAGATATTCACAGGCACCCAGCGCTCCTATCAAGCCAAACCTTGTAAGTGAGTCCAAAGCATCACCACCCCCCAACCCCACCCCATTCTTTTCTAATTCAGGTCCTAAGGAAAATAGTGCTCAGGCTTTGAAGTGTGCTATCCTACTCCTTGGTTTACCAGACTGAACTAAAGGCCTTGATAACCCTTCTTCAAGTGAACTAACTGAACGAAAATGTTTTGTTTTCGTCCATTGGGGGTAGTTTTTTTTCTCTCATTGGAGCAAAGCACAATTTAACACAGCAAACATTTCTGAAATGAGGTGATAGATTCATTTCACTGGGACAAGCTGAATCCTCAGAAGAAAGTCCTAAGCAATCCGAGTAGCCCTGGAAGGAAGGATGGAAGGAAGAGAGGGAGGGAGGGAGGGAGTCTGGTTATGCTCTGCCCAACAGGAGTGGAATTTTCAAGGTTCTGCCACTGGATAAGGAGTTGCAAGGTGAATGATACTTACTTTTACTATTTCCTCCTCAAAGGAACTGCCCTCTGCCAAATACACAGCCTTTAACAGAGGTCAAACATAAATACCTAGAATCTTATTATCCTCAGAGCATAGGGTGTTGGAAAGACCACCTGGATTTGGGTCCTAGCTCTGCCTTTAACTGTGACCTTGGACAAGCAATGGGATTTTTCTGGCCAGTTTTTCCATCTAAATATGAGGATATTGAATCTCATCTCTAAAACCACACCATTTGGTTATCTCCACCGTTCTCCTTCTACTCCAGAGCAACTTCCTAGCTGGATGACAGGCCAAGTGTGACATCTAAGGCTGCCCTCAAAGCTGGTGGAGACAATTGGGAACAAAGACCTTGGGAACACCAAGGCAAGTGATGAAGCATCTGTAGTAGGCTGGATTATGACCCACCCCAAATATATGTTCACATTCTAACCCCCAGAAACTATGACTATGACCTTATTTAGAAAAAAGTTCTTAGCAGGTGTAATTAAATTATGAATCTTGGTATGCGATCATCCTGGATTATCTAAGTGGGCCCTAAAGCCAATGACACATGTCCTCATAAGAGACAGAAAAGGAGAAGACACAAACACCAAGGAGAAGGCAAGGTGGAGGCAGAGACTGGAGTGATGCAGCCACAAGCTGAAGAGCATCTGGAGCCACATCCGGGGCTGGAAGACGCAGAAAAAAATTCTGCCCTAGAACTGGGGACAAGCTGAGACTCAAGCAAGAAAGTCCTAAAAGTAGACATCTTGATTTAGGACTGCTGACTTCCAGAACTCTCAGAGAATAACCTTCTGTCATTTTAAGCCACCTGTTTGTAGCACTTTGTTACGGGAGCCCTGGGATACTAATGCAGTGCCAGCGAGAACGCCCCACATTTTCCCTTGAGGGCCACAGGCCCGGGCTGTCTGCAGGCTACAGAGGACCATGCCAGGCACACAGCACCACAGCTCATCTCTTCGGATGCCAGCTTTTGACTCAAAAAAGAGCAACTGTAAGACATACAGGAAAGTGGCAGGGCTGCGGGGCACGTATGAGGTGCTACTTCAGGGGAAGGCAGCTCTCGCTCCTGTCTTGATTCTGTGTTTCCCTCCATGGGACTTGAAGGAATGATTGGTCCACTTGTAAATTGTCAGAGAGGTTTTAGGCCTCAAGGAGGTGCTGCTTTCTGGGCAGGGGTATTAACCCTAATGATGGTCATTGGCTGATCTCTGTGGAAGGCAGAGAAAAAGGGTGAAGAAAACAATGCCTGCTCTGTTGTCCTTACCTGCATCTTTCTTGGCCGCCTGCAGAGAGCGTCCTGGTACCTGGTCGGGTGGGAACGAGTGAAGATGTCCTGGGGGAGGCCAACAGGCCAGACTGTGAGGGAACAATTCCAACTGGTGACCTGACCTTCAGAGATATTTTTCTTAGCCACGTTCACACAATTTTACCAATTCTCCTAGCTCCCAGGGTCTCACTGGAAGAAAGGAGACTGTGAGAGATGCGCTAGGTGGAGGCGCTGCTCCCACACCACTCCACCCCGCCACCGCCAGCTCGCACCTCTTGGGGGTCTGGAGCTCTGACACCCACTTCCTGAAGCAGGAGGCTGGAGGGAGGTGAGGTGCCTTGATATGGCTTGCAAGGACCTTCACAGCCCTTCGGGTCCCCTGCCTTCTAATCTGACCATTGCTACCCACCCTCCAGAGTTCAGCTTAGTCATCATGGCTTTGGGGAGGCCCTCCATGATCTAGACTGGGTTGTGTGCCTTTTTGGGGACTGCTAAGCCACCTTGAAATGACTCTATCAGAGCCCCTGAGATGCCAATCCTAGTTTTCCTACCTGCATGTATCTGCCGCATAAGCCTCTCAAGGAGGGCAGCACATCTGCTTCTGTCTTTTTTTTTTTTTTTTT
>NW_020174301.1:8293025-8308130 GCF_003031525.2 Neophocaena asiaeorientalis asiaeorientalis | reverse complement strand
TTTTGTTTTTTTTTTTTTTTTTTTTGGCTTATGTGTCTATAATCACGTGCATGACACAGTAATATGGCGCCATGAGAGTTTCAGGCATTACATGAGCATGATAGTAAGAAGTGAACATCTCCCTCACCTTACCTGTATCCCCAGTTTCTGTCCTAAAGGTAACTTCTGGTAACCATTTGGCAAGTCTTCTGCCAGACCTTTATCTTGGCATTCACAAGCATATGGCTACCTTCCTATCAGCTAGCTAGCTAGCTAGCCATCATCTGTCTATCATCCATCCATCTATCTATCTATCTATCTATCTATCTATCATCCATCTATCTATCATCTATCTAATCTATCCATCAATCCATCTAATCTATCTATCATCTATCATTCCATCTAATCTATCATCTAATCTGTCTATCATCCATTTAATCTTTAATTTTACTCTGTTTTTCCACAACTTGCTTTTTTTCCTTTAACATCACATTTTGGAGCTCTTTCCATGGTAGAACATAGTGATCTACATAATTTCATGGAAGCTGCTCGCCCACAGATAGACAGTCAGCTTGCTTTCTCTGTTGTGAGCCAGGCAGCAAGGCCCATTCTCATTCAATTCATATGTACCATTGCACAAATGCAAGCATTTCTTTTAAATAGATACAATTGCTGAGTTACATTTTTAAACACTCTAGTGATTTCTATAAGGACACTTCTTCCTTTTATCCTTTGCCTCTGCACTTGGAGCTTTCCCAGAATTGATCATATCTTGGGGGTAATTTTTCCCTTTTATTAGCTGTAGTTTCTGGTAGACCCTAGGTTTAGTTCTCCATAGATTTGATCCCTTCTTCCTATCTTTCAGAAATTCCTCAAGGTCTCTCTTATTTCCAGCACTATTATAAACACACACACACACACACACACACACACACACACACACACCCCTCTTCTGATGACTTGTGGAGTTGGGGGGGGTGGTAGACCCATGTGCTTATCCTGCTGTCCTGAGCCACGCTGTGGCAACTACTCTATGTCCCCTGCCCAGTGCTTGACAACTGCTGTGCCGGGACAAAGTCTGTGTTGAGAGAAGAAATGAAGTTTTGCTTTAGGCAGATACCAACATTTGACCAATGACAAATGTCTCCTTCCAGGGACTGATTTGGCACTGGTTTCTGTGTTGGTGGATTACCCTTCAATTAACCACTCTAAGATATTGTGCAGCTGACTACCCATGTGGAGGTAAACGTGGGATTGGTTTGTGGGAAAACATTTGCATCTTTAATTTCACATAAATTTACCGTGCAAGGTGATGATTGCATGTTGTTCACAGAGGTCTTGAAAATTCTTACCAGCCAGCAGCAAGTAAGTTTAATGGAGCTCAATTTGATGACCTGTGTCTGATAAAAGGATGTGTTGGCATACATGTCAGGCACTCAGCTGCTGTTTAAATTTCCTTTAGAGATGTAATACCACTGAAATGTAAAGGGATGCATGACTGTTAATGGGACAGTGTCAAAGGATACTTATAAACAAGTACATGCCCAGAATACTTGGCTTAAACTTTCGAAGTTCCACTTGAGATTCATGGAAACACTCTAGCAACCTGTATTCTATTGATTGAAGCCAAACCTGGCCCTCCTCTGCAGCCCTGCACCTCCCACGTGCCCCTGCTGACAGGTGCTGCGGATGTGAGCCCTGCTGGGTCTTCCTCGGCAGCCATCTGTCAGTGAGGCCTTCCCTCCTCCAGGCAACAGGCGTGTTGATAAGAATATACACTTTCTGCAGTTGACAGACTTTGCTATTCAAAACACTGTTTAAAAAATGGCTATAGGAATTTAATTAGCAACTTCCATTAAGAGATTAGATGAGAAGAACAAAGAGAAACCAAGGGAAAGTCTTCTTAATAAAACTGGAGAAGCTGCAGGATATTCATAGCGTAACAAAGGAAATGGAGAATCTGTCCCGTGCATTGTTAGAGGTGACAGAGAAGTTCTGATGTTTTCTCACGGCCCGGTTTGTCTATGACTAATGAGGTGCAAGGTGGAGGGCAGAGCTCTGAAGGAGCATTTCATTCAGGCTCCAGCAGGTAAAAGGTGTGGGAGCCAGCAGCCCCGTGATGCGGCGGAACCCGCGCATTTTCTCATGCTGCTATGTGGCCCCTGAGGTCTGTGGCTAGTTGACTTAGCGCCAACATTCAGGGGTGGACCCTAAATGGGTCAACTGGCTTATCACTGTGCCATGGCCTCTGGCCACCTCTGTGAGTTGGTCACCTAGCTCACAGATGTGTGTTGGGTCAAAAATCCATCCCTTCTACTACGAAATCAGATTCCTATGAGGTATTCAGCAGTTATTTGTGTGTGTGTGTGTGTGTGTGTGTGTGTGTGTGTGTGTGTGTGTGTGTTGGGAGGTGGAGGTATGCAAGGCTTACACAAGGTCAGGGCAATTGTAGGGCTCATTTTACTTATACCCCTTAGATTGGCTAACAAAACAAATGGTTGGCTTCAGACCCTATGGTGAAGACCCAAGCATGAATTCCTGTGATTCCTTAAAGCCAATACTCTTCCTAAAGAATGTACAGTTAAAGGAACCTGGTGATGAAATAGGTCAAGTAGAATGACATTTGGGAAAGCAAGTTTCGGCCCCAAATGCTACCAACCATTCCTGGCCAGTAGCTACTTATATCAGAATCAACTGTCTCCCCATGCCCCTGAGACAGAAGAATGGTTTCTGTGTTATAAATTATATTTTGATTTTGATCTGATTTGATAAATAGATTCAGATGGGAACTCCCCTGTCATTATTAGATAGAAAACAACTAGCTCATCATTTTCATTTTTAGTTGACATAAACTCAGATGTATGTAGTAAGACTGTCTTTACACTTTCCAGAGGAAGTCCTAATATCCACAGGAAATTTGAAAATATAGAGATTTATATAAACTTGGGTTTGCATCAAAACCGATCCACGCTATAGGTCTGCCAAATGCACACACACACACACACACACACACACACACACACACACACACACACAGATATGTCTAGGAAAGTTAAAAAGAAATTCTTATGAGATTAACTCTTCTTAGTTCCAGAGCTAAAATTAGGTAAAAAAAAACCCCAAACATTAATTAACAACTGAGTCACAGCCTACAAACTGTGAATACAAGGTATCTCTGCAGTGGGTTCTAGTTACTAAAAGGTTAATTGATTTTTTTTTTTATTTCTAAGGAAAAATAAGGCTAATTCAAGATAATGAGATAGATGGGTGGATTTAAGTGGGGGGAAAAAGCTAGATGGCTTGGCCAAAAAGCCAAAGGAAATTATCATCATTGTCTTTTGTTCTTGTGAACTCAAAGCCATTTCTCGTAGTTGTTAGTGTAAAATGACCTAAGTTAGAGAATGTGTGATTTCAGTGGCTGCTAAATGTAGCCGGCCCCCTTTATGTGGGTCAGAAGTTCTGCTCTCAGGCTTTTGTAGGTTGACACAATGATGGCCCTGACACTTTCTGGGGATTGGACTTCCTCTTGGGCTTTCCAATGCCTCTGTTCCTCCTTGCTGGTCCTCCCTGGGAGCTCTTTCTTCATCTACTCTGAGTAAAGTTCCCTTACGACTCATGGCTCATAGTTATACAGCCTTTATATCTCATACGGAGAATCACTGATCTGTATTTCTACAGAAAGAAAGGGTTAGAAAGGGCCACTGGCAATAAACATTATTTCCCGAAATTGTTGGTAACAAGAAGACCGCTGACCCCCACCGCATGGTCTTCTCTCCCCATGTGTATCATTACAGGAGACTGGAACAACATCTCTCTCTCTCTCTGGATCTGCTTCTTTAGGCCCAGCTTCAGAGTTGAACAAATTTCCATCTTTCTTTCATGTACCTAGGAAGCAAAGGTGCTTTTTCAGTCACTTCTGGTGTTCTGGAAAGTCCCTGCTTCCCTTGGGATTTCTCTACCAGCCAGGTTGAGGCCCCTGAGCTTTGTACTACAATGCTAGGAAGCTCTTCTAGCTTCGGCTGCAGACAGGAATGCATTCATTCCTCAAATCTTTCTTGAGCACCTACTATATGTCAGGCTCTGTTGTAGGCACTGGAGATATAGCAGAAAAAGAAAAGAAAAAAAAGGACACAAATGTCTTCCCTCATGGAACTTACATTATAGTGGAGAGAGATAGGCAATAAACAAGTAAAAAATAGTGTTAAGTGTTGTGGAGTCTCCATTAACTAAGAAAGATTGGGAATTCTTTTTGGATGTGGTAACCTCTGTGGAGAGAGGGGGTTAACGTGTGGATCACTGAGTAGGCATCCCCTACCCCCGATAAGGCAGGGGCATCTGTGACTTGTGTACCTCAGGGGTCTAGTGAAAAAAATGAATATCAGACATAAATAGTAGCTCCCTTATGGGTGGGGAGGGGGTGATATTTTCTTCACCCACAAAGAGAAGCTCACAGAGTTAAGACTTAATTAAACCTATAGTCAGTTCAAGAAGAAATGTGCTCCAGAAAATTAAATACCCCCTTAGATATTTTTTCTTCTTCTGTTTTTAAACAAGCATGGAACAGAAAAGTCTTGGAATGAGGAAGCATCCTTTGGCCCTGGGTCCTGAGAGGTCAGAGGTGGCCAAAGCTATTTAGGGGTGAAGAGGGCTATCTGATCTTTAGGGAACAGCCAGCCAGCTTTCCCCAAGATTATCCTCATAGGGACAACGTCGTCTCTCCATCCTGCAGTATCTCTTTTAAACTTATGTTTAAATAGCTATACTTAAATGATAAGGCGCTAGCCTTTCACCTTCAGGATCCTAACTGGATTCAAACTCTAGTCTTCTGGGAAATGAGTTTGGTCATCTAAGCTGAGCCTGGTAGACAAAAGTCCTTATCTCCAAACTCCAAGCATAATTCAGTCCATCATGGTAGGACTGGAAGTCTGCTTCTGGGGAAAGAAAGGGAACGAACTGGGGTGGAAAGTAAATTACTGAAGGAGTTAAATCAATCCTGAATTCAAATCCCAACCAGTTAAGTCATAGTACCTTTTTGTTCAGACTACAAAACTGCTTTTCACACCATGCTCTCTAGCTGCATTCCGAAAGGAGGAAGCCACTTAGAGCCGTTGAGCCTCCAAAAACGAGGTCAGAGCTGCAAAGAGGCAGAAGTTCGAGCACCTTAATAAATTTAAATTTTTCTTTGAATGCTAGTTTCCTTATCTACCTCAGAAGAATACCTCACATCTTTGCCCTGTATGTATGCTGCCAGCGACAACTGCGACTTTTATCCTTCATATACTTGAAGATGTCTAAACATGTCAGGGAAATATCATGTGTGAAGATTGTGTGCTCGAAAGCAAATTTGGTGAGTTTAGAATAACACAACCAATGTTGTCCCCAAACACTCTAAAAATAAAAATAGAATTGAGCCAAAAAGGGACTTCTGGAGACCCGGTCTCCAGCTTACATTGCTTGGGACTCAGAAAGGAATAATTACAGGCAAGGAGATTTGACAGCTCAGCTTATTGATGAGAAATAGACTAGGGAGGGATACTTCCAGGTATTCAGAGGCTGGCATGTATTTCCGCCGCCGCTGGCCTGCTCCCACCCGGCTGCTCTCCGCCCCTCCGTGAGCCCTTTATCAAGTTAGCATTTTGCTCACAATAAAATGGATGACAGTTTCATTACAGAATGGCATCACTTGTCAAACTTTGAATTACTGATCATAAAAATATCTGTTATGCTTTGAAGGATTGTTGGAGGACTTCCATCTTTTATATATATATTTTTATCAGTAGGACTGTTTAGTGCAACATGCACAAGGAGAGAGTGGGGGCGGGGGGGCGGGAGTCAAACCCAGCCGCGGAGCCCAGGGTTGGCTGTATCCTACCCATACCAACAAGCTTCTATCACAGCTCTAGACAGCAGAAATAAAAGGGCGCTTTTTGGCTCACAGCTATAAAAAAAATTATCATAGTGATGAAGTTCCTCAGCCATCAACAGAGCTGTGATAACGCTGTTTGATGATGATTTTCCCATGAATGTTAAACAGCCGCCACTGCGGAGGGAAAGGAGCTTATCTGCACCTAATACTGATCTCTAATTCCTGCCCTTCTTGAACCATCCATTTTCTAACAGCATTAACTGGCAAATTTACATCCCATCTTAATGCTGCTAAAGAGGACAGGAGATGAAGAGTAAATGACAGCAGTGTAATGAGGGTGGCTTTTTTCTCCTTTCTCTTTAATGGCTGAAGATTTACACAATTGTCTGTAAGCTTATATAGAGAGCTTACCTGAACCTTTTCCCAGCATGGATTCAACTTACAGGAGCTTTTGTTAACTAAACACACATAAATATTTTTAAGGAGGTTTAATAGTGTGACTTCAAAAGAAAGCCAAAGGATGGAAAAAGGAAAAAACAAATTTAAATGTCATAAATAACATATAAATGTCTTAAAGGGCTAATGATTTCTGAACAAACAAGGTGGTAAAAATAACATTCTCTTAGGTTAGCACAGAGCTAAAAAGATTTCGAATACTAAGGAATAACTAATTAAAACAAGGATTTAGAGAGAGCTCTGTTCCACATGCCACCAAGACCCAGGATTTCTCTGATCATATAACATCCATCAAAATACTACCTGTTCACTAACAGGGTGTGAAGAGATAGCAGGTAATTTCAATGGTAAGTCTGAAGGTAGGGAGCTACAATAGCTCGATGTGGGAAAATCCCATTTGTGAATCCAGATGATAAAAGTAAACCAAATAAAAAACACCATGGATGAGCCATTTAACATCACAGGCTCGAAACCTTGAAGTTGTCTTTGACTCTTGCCTCTCTTTCATCCTCTTTATCCAGTCCATTACCAATCCTGCTTTTCCTTCCTTTGAAATATTTTTTGAATTTACTCCCTTTTCTCTCCTGCTCCACTAACCCATGTCTCTAGAACTTCTCATTTATTATTATTATTATTATTATTTTTTTTTTTTGCGGTACGCGGGCCTCTCACTGTTGTGGCCTCTCCCGTTGCGGAGCACAGGCTCCGGACGCGCAGGCTCAGCGGCCATGGCTCACGGGCCCAGCCACTCCGCGGCACGTGGGATCTTCCCGGACCGGGGGCACGAACCCGCGTCCCCTGCATCGGCAGGCGGACTCTCAACCACTGCGCCACCAGGGAAGCCCTCTCATTTTAAATATTGTAGATTCCTCTTGTTTTCTCTTCTACTAGCCTCTGTGGCCCCTTCCACAGTATTATTAAAATAATTGTAGTATTTTCACCATGTAATCTGACTCCTTAAAAAAAAGAAAGTTAACTCTTAGTGCTCCCTGCCTCGCACTGCTTGCAGCGATGGTTCCTAAAGTGTGGTCGTCCGCAGGGATAAATGTAATGAAAGATGTGTATGACTTGTGCGTTGAAAACTACAAAACATTTTAAAGGGGAATGAAAGAGCTAAATAAATGGAGAGATGTGTCATATTCAAAGGTCTGAACAGAGGTTGACAAGCTTTTCCTGTAAAGGGCCAGATAGTAAATATTGGTGGCTTTTCAGGCCTCACAGCTCTCTGTGGAGTATTTTTCTTTGTTTTGTTTTGTTTTACAAAACCCATTCTTCGCTTGAGGGCATACAAGAACAGGCTAGATCTGGGCTACAGACCATAGTTTGCTGACCCCTGGGTTGGAAGATTCAATATTGTTAAGATGACAATCCTCCCCAAATTGATCTAAAGATTCAGTGCAATCCCAACCATAATCCTACCAGGACTTTTTTTTTTTAAAGAAGTGAATAACTTTATTTTAAAATTTATATGGAAAAGGAAAGGACTTAAAATAGCTAAAACAATTTAGAAAAAGAAGACCAGAATTGGAGGACCCATACTACCTGATTTCATGACTTACCATAAGGCTATAATAATCAAGACAATGAGGCATTAATATAAAAATAGATCAGGGAACAGACAGAAATAGACTCCTAGTTACATGGTCAATTGATTTTCATTAAAGATGTCGAGGTAATTCAATGGAAAAAAGACAGTTTTTTCAACGAATGATGCTGGAACAAATGGATATCTGTATGAAAATGAAAAAACCTCAACCATTATCTCACACCATATATAAACATTAACTCAAAATAGGTCATAGATCTAAAAGTAAGAGCTAAAATGATTAAACTTCTAGAAAAAATATAGGAGAAAATCTTTGCTGTATTGGCACAGGCCAAGATTTCTTAAACTGGATGCCAAAACACATTTTATAAAAGAAAAAACATGATTAATGGGTTACATCAAGATTAAAAATTTCTCTTCTTTGAAAGACATAATTCCAAGAAAACAAAAAGGGAAGTCACAGGCTGGGGAAAAATATTCACAAAATATCCAACAAATGCTTTGTATCCAGAATATATAAAAAAGCTCTTACAACTCAATAATAATAAAACAAATAACCCAATTAAAACATGGGCAAAAGAACAGAATAGAAACTTCACAAAAGAAGATAGTCAATAAGCATATGTAAATACGTTCAACGTCACTAGTCATAAAAGAAATGCAAATTAAAACCACAGTGCAAATGAGAAACAACTACAAAACTACCAGAATAGGTAAGGTAATAAAGCTTGATAACACCAGGTATTGGCAAGGATGTGGAGCTATTGGAGGTCTCATGCATGGTGGGTTGGAATGTTAAATGGTGCAGCCACTTTGGAAAACAGTATGTCAGTACCTGATAAAGTTAAACATATATATTTATAATATGATCCAGTAATTCTGTCTGCAAGTATTTATGTATCCACATAAAAATGAGTATGTCAGGGTCCCTGGTGGCGCATTGGTTGAGAGTCCGCCTACCGATGCAGGGGACACGGGTTTGTGCCCCGGTCCGGGAAGATCCCGCATGCCGTGGAGCGGCTGGGCCCGTGAGCCATGGCCGCTGGCTGAGCCTCTGCGTCCGGAGCCTGTGCTCTGCAACGGGGAGAGGCCACAGCAGTGAGAGGCCCGCATACCGCAAGAAAAAAAAAAAAAAGGAAAAGAGGAGTTGATTTTTTAGGTCCAGTCAAATTCAAAGGGGGGATTTAATTATTTCCCCTTGTTGGTATGAAACCTAAACGTTTATCCTTTCAAAGATGTTTCCTGAAGTCCATACACAGGCTTCATAATAAATTTGTGGGTTTTTTGGGCAAAGCGTGGTAAGTTATCACAATGTCCTCCAAGAGGAGATGCTTTCAACCTAGGTGTGGTGGATTATCTGCCAACACCACATGCCTTGATGTTTCTGGAAATGATCATCACACACTCACACTTGCTTCACTTTGTCATGTAGACAAAACCCACACAAACTTTGTGTCAGAAAACACCAGCTAGTGACGTTAACAAAATGCATACATTTGACCCCTTACTCAGTTACTGTATTTCCCATATGAGAGCCTGGAATTAATGGATTTCCATCCATGGATGCAGAAACTGTCAACAGCTGTGAGCCAGTTGGAAAGGGTTTCTGAGGACAGCCTTCGGACCCCTTTCATTGAGATCGCTGCTATTTAGCCAGAGGAAGGAGAATGTTAATAACATAAGAAGGTTTCTTCCCACTCTCACTTCTTGTCAGCCCTTAGCCCAATAAATGTTGGCTTCTCAAAAGCCCATCCTGAAGGTACTTTGGGGAGGAAAAAAAAAATCACGGAAAACTTTAATCTGGCAGCATATACAGCCACTGTTCACGGCCTCATTCTTCATATCTTGGCTTATTCAGCACTGCTTAATATAGATCTAAACAGGAAGGCTCCAGCGTGTGAATGTGCTTGGTTCTAGAAGTGTATCTTTAGGTTGACTATGTGGTTCCGAGAACATAGTTTCTCTCAGGAAAAAAAAGTGTTATAAATGGTAGTTATAAAAAAATGTTATAGGGCTTCCCTGGTGGCGCAGTGGTTGGGAGTCCGCCTGCCGATGCAGGGGACGCGGGTTCGTGCCCCGGTCCGGGAAGATCCCACATGCGGCGGAGCGGCTGGGCCCGTGTCGAAAAAAAAAAAAAAAAAAAAAAAAAATGTTATAAATGTTATAATGGTAGTCCCAGGTGGTCCCCAAAGCCAATATAACTTAATGTTCCTGAACTATTACTTTAAAAATAATAGCCTAAAAAAAGAGAGAATGACTGTGTTTACTGTGCATATGGCGTATTCACTCTTGGAAGGATCCCCAATCACGTGGAAGTGGCTTCCTGGAGGTGCCTTTCGTACCTCTTGAATTTTGAACCATTGGAAATGTTATCTGTTCCAAAATTTTTTATTACAAAAAATGGAAGCCCAATTAACAAATGATAAGAATTATATCAGCCTGGGCTCTGATCTCAGGAACAGGAAGTGAAACAAGAGGAAGAGAATTTCACCTCTTTCCTGATTCATAGCTGGTCCTAAGTAAAATTTGGGGGAGCATTGACAGCAAAAAGAAACTTTGTTTTCCTCTTTCTTATACCTCTCATCTGCCTGCTGCTGTACCTGAGCCCGGGCCCCCTGTGTCCTTAGAGCTCCACTGGTCTCTCTCCCTCCCCTTTGTGGCACCATCTATTTCAAGACGGTTTCTCTCGGTCTCCAAAGATCTTCAATTATATTATTTATTTTGCTTTCTCACCACAGCCCGTCAAGCTGCAGATTTACCCTTACGACTGCTCTGTGCTAGATATTGGGAGGAAAGCGACCGTGTCGAACTGTTTTACCGTACAATGTGAATGATTGAAAATTTCATAACTTTCAATGAATTATTTGCATATTTCAAAGGGATGATTCTGAAAAGAAAATTAAAAAATGAAATTGAAACACTGCAGGTAACAGGGGGGTGGGCACGTCTGGGTCTGGTGGGCTGTTCCTGGCTCTACACCTTCTCTAAGCTTGCTATTTTCTTCCACTTCTGAACAGGCAGCTCTCCTACAAGCTCTGAGTTTTCCCTAAAGGTCTCTCACGGCAGTGGCTACAGGACCCCAGTGGAGAGGCTTTGGTACAGAACAGGTCTGCATGGCAATGTTTCCCTCTTTGGGTGGCCTGAGTGGGTCCATCTGGGAGCTGGTCAGGCTGATGGAGGCTGGTGTCTAGGCCTAGGGCCAGAGCTTGAGCAAAGCATTCCACCTGAGATGTCGGGGGGTGGAGGGAGCCAGAGGCTGAGAGGAACAGAGTCCTGGGAATGCACAGAGGTCAAGATAGGCAGAGAGTCAGTTGTCTTCACTGAAGGACAGGAGAGCTGGAATGGGAAACGAAATGTGAGGATCCTGGTAGAACTGGAATGGTGAGGGCAATGAGAAGGAGTCTTGGGGAACAGCCACAAACTACGCTTGATTGTCCCTCGTCTCCTTTTCTGACCATCAGCTGGGTGGTTATGGACGAGGTGACTCAAAATGGCAGGGCTGGGAGAACAATGTATACAAACAAGCATTGTTCCTTGGTCTGTAGCTATGGCCTTGACCACTTGATGTTCTTTTGTTTCGAGTAGACACTTGGAAAATTGTGGATATGCCTTCAGAATGTTGCCTTATAATACTGTGCTTTAAGATGTCACGAAGTACATCTGTGGTTAGTCCATAATTGTTGTCTCCCGTCACTTCATAGCACAAGCAACATCCTTTGAAGTTTAAAAAAAATAGCTTTCTTACTATTAGCCTTAGTGCTAATTATTAGAGAATTCAGACCTTCCCACCTGAGCTACCAACAATGCTGTTTGGCCCCTGTGGGCTTAGCCCCACCCAGGTCTGCTGGTACATTAAGAACCTGAAGTGGACAAATCCCTGGATGTCCCATGAGGACTGAGACAAGCCTGCCCATCCGGTCCTTCTACCCCAGCCTCTGCTATCTCTGTATCCTGGCACCCAACATAGCCCTCATGTCTGCCCTCTCTCCTAGGGTCTGCCAGCTCCCTTTCCTTAGAGCTAGCCCTGGTTTCTAAATGCCGTCACCTAGTTCGAGGAATAGATTTGTCTACAAATGACCTAGAATCGTCTGGATACTGAGGACTATGTCCATCCAGAATTCTCAACACTGCATTTTAATCCACTACCTGGACTAGTTATTATAAATGTATCTTCAGCATCTCATATTTGGGGTAACTAATTTGAACTCCTGCCCTTTTCTTGACTGCTTCCCCCACCCAGCTCCTCCAGCCCACTTTGTACCTCATTATGGGTTGTATTGGTTTCCTTGGCTCTTACTAGGTTGCTTCCAGCTCAGGAGCTGTCCAGGTCATGGCTCCCAGCATGCCCTTGGCCAGGGCCTTTCATCACATAGGAGAGCTTGCTTCTGTCACAGAGTTCCTGCCTAAACTTTTCTGCAGTAATAAAATGGCTACATCTCAGAGTCCATTCGCTGATAGTAACAAAATCCTACAGCACTTTAGAGTTTGTCATACTCCATCTAAATTGATAAGCATTAAACCCTAGGTCCAATATTATCCCAGTTTACAGATGAGAAAGCTTAGGCTTCTGAGTTATTTGTTCTTACAAAAACATCCAAAAAAGTACTTGGCTGAGATAACATAAGTAAATGACCAGTTAAAAGTCAGATCTGGTACTCTTTTCACTCATGTTGCCAACCCTGGTAATATAGGGTCACATGAGAAGGTCGAGTCTGATTCCTAGCTGGCTTATGACCTTGATCAAGAAGCTGATATTCATTTATTCAGTAAATATTTATTGAGTGCCCACGATGTGCCAAGCACTCTTCTGGAGGCTTAGGGCACTTAGTGGACAAAAGGGACAGAACCCCTAGTGTTCATGGCACGTGTATTTGGCGGTCTATTCCTCAGGAATGCTGGATTGTTAGTCCTGAGCTCAGACCTGACTCTGCCCCTACCTTAAGATTTCCAGATGGAGATAACTGTTCCAGTGACCCTAGGCTTTGCATCTGTGATTCTGTGGCTCCCTCTGAGAGCCCCTTTCAGTCAGGAGCTGACAGTCTGCATGTGAGTCCCTGACTTGTTCACTGTAGCAAATTTGGACACTATCGAAAATCATCTCAGAGAAGAAGCAAGAAATAAAATAACACGATTACTTCTTAGGGCAGCTGTTAGAAGGGGTTGGTGATGTAACAGCTGAGGCATCTCAGTGTCAATATTTCGAGTGAGGCTGAATGGTGACATTGAACAAAAAAGCAGCTCTATGATGTTGCTTGATTTTCAGCTGTTTTTACAAAACCTATTTCACTGGGGAAAATCATTTTAGAGGAAAAACATAAAGCTGGGCTAAAAATATAGCATTTTTGTGGTCATATTGAGCTTTAGCACAGAAAATAATACACAGTTGATTTGGTTCACAGAATAAGCCTTAAAGATCTGTTATATGCTATAATTATCTTGCAATTTTTTGTATGATGGGAGCATGAAAACCCAGCTCTGTGCCGTCAGAAATGTTTTCTTTCATTCCTTTTTTTTTGTAATCTTCCTTAAAATATTGGTGTGAATTAAACACACCAAGGAGGAAACCAGTGAACATCTTCCATAATGAAGTTATGAAAATAAGAGCAGAGTTGTTATTACTCCCATCTGGGACACCAGACGTTTGCAGGCTGGTGTGGGACTTGCAGCACATTTCTGACCCCCAAACTAAGACCTGGTTAAATGTGTTTAAAATGTCCTCTTTCCTGCTCCAAACATGTAAATGCAATTGAGCAACAGCAAAAACAGAAGTAATACTGGCAGCCTGTTAAGAAGGCATGAGAAATAATCACTGGCAAAGTAAAGTGGCTTAATGGGAATCTGGGTGTATATGGTGCTGATAATATAGAAGGAGGGTCAAGAGTTTGGACTGTGCCATGCAGACCTTCCTTATTTTTTTATTATTATTTTTATTTTTTTTGCGTTACGCAGGCCTCTCACTGTTGTGGCCTCTCCTGTTGCGGAGCACAGGCTCCGGACGCGCAGGCTCAGCGGCCATGGCTCACGGGCCCAGGCGCTCCGCGGCATGTGGGATCCTCCCGGACCGGGGCACAAACCCGTGTCCCCTGCATCGGCAGGCGGACTCTCAACCACTGCGCCACCAGGGAAGCCCCAGGCCTTCCTTATTTTAATAAAACTGCACCCTATCAGGCTACTGCCAAGAGCAGGAAGTCCAGTAAAAGAAATGTCCTCAAAACTTTTATCTTGAAATATCAGAGGTAATATATATTTTCTTTATCTGTATATCTGGAGGGTCAAGAGTGGACACATACAACAAAACTGAAAGTACTCTAATCAGTTGTAATATTTCTTTGTCATTTGTTGAAGGCCAAATGGTCCACCCATTTATCATCTTAACGCTAGAATCTCAAGAAAATGCCCTCATCTGGGATGGGTTCTGTTGCCCATCACTTTGTCCATCCATAATCATTGGAGAGTGGGGCTCCATTTGAAGTCTGTAATGAGAGAGGGAAGGGAAATGGGATGTCTAGCAGAGTACTGACCTTCTGCTATAAACCAGTGGACTTCTAGAAGCTTCTTCTAAGTACAAAATGTTTGAGAAATGCTCCTGACAATATATGTGCAATTTGATAGGTTTATAATATGGTTAGTTCTTCAAAGTTAAAAAAAAAACATATAGTAACTGTCTTGACCTAGAATGGAATGAAACAGTTCTCATGACAGTTTGATGACAAGGATACGAGGAAAAAGTTTCTTTGCAGTAAGATCATGAGTCTACTTAACTCTGTTGACTGTAAAATACGGATTTCAGATTAGTCTATGGCTCGGAAATGCACTTTGTTGAAACCATAGTTTTATGTCTTTCTTTTATAAGACCAAAAAAGATTACAGTATGACTTGCACAACAAATACCTCAAGATTTTTAAAAAAATAATTGAACTTAAAGAAAACATAAATAAAGGAGAAGAGAATTTGCATCATATCCGGGCTAATGAATATTTTTATGTTTATATTTATAAACAGGTACTACTGTACTTCCCTTCTCAGTTGAGTCAGAGAGCCTACATAGAAATTTTTGATACAAATAATTTTTGTATACTAGATTTTTTTAATATACTAGGTAGGTTGTTATATGATTAAGCCCTGGAATGATCAGTTTTGTAAGGCAGGTAATTTATTTGCAATGTAAAGAATCATCCCTTGATGTACCTGTTTTGGAAGTTTGGGCTTTTTTTTTTTTTTTTTTTTTTTTTTTTGGGTCGCCGGCCCCTCCCTTTTG
>NW_020174301.1:8247448-8292955 GCF_003031525.2 Neophocaena asiaeorientalis asiaeorientalis | reverse complement strand
TTTTTTTGCGGTACGCGGACCTCTCACTGTTGTGGCCTCTCCCGTTGCGGAGCACAGGCTCCGGACGCACAGGCTCAGCGGCCATGGCTCACGGGCCCAGCCGCTCTGCAGCACGTGGGATCCTCTGGACCGGGGCATGAACCCATGTCCCCTGCATTGGCAGGTGGACTCTCAACCACTGCGCCCCTAGGGAAGCCCCAAGAAGTTTGGGCTTTTATGTATCATCTTTTTCTAGAATGACCCAAATGTGTCACATAGCTTCAATTTTCTGCTCCCTGCGCTTTATAATCCATAGTTAGCCAGGAATGGGGGGAAAAGAAAGAGATCCTTTTCCTTGCCTAACTGTGTAGAGATAAACTATAGATTGCTCTAATCCAAAGGCTTCATAATAAAGTTTTATTAAAAGCCAATATTTATTAAGACTTCTAAAAGACTAAATAGTTCTTCTAAGCCACAAAAGGTTTTTCATCTTGCAGAAATAATATTTTTATAAAATCTTCATATAATGTATATGCAACAGCAAGGCAACTCTCTACCTCAATTTCCTCATTGGCAAAATAAAAAGGTTAAAATTTTGTACGTATGACTCCAAAATCATATGATTATAAGCCATTTCTAGCAGGTAGGAAAAGTAGTTAAAAGAAAGTTTGTGTGTGTGCACTTTATAATGGGCTTTGGGCCTCAGAATTGAAATCTTCTCTTCCTTGTAAGATTATTCTGTATAAGGACATGATGTCAATGTATGAAATGCTAATAGACATTTCCTTATTCATAATTCATTCATGGGGGCTCGTTATTACGTAAAGCCTTTCACAGTCTCTGCCCAACATACTGTAATTTTCATCTTGCATTTAAGACAGAGGCCTGCTCCTCACATCCTTTGTGGATAGAGCCAGGAATGAGACTGTGACATCCAAGTGCTCAACTATAAAATCTGAAACACATTTAGTGGGCTGACCCCAACAGATGTCTTAGTGAGAGCTTCTAAATAGAGCCAAAGAAGGGTGGAGAGTTAGGTCACTCTGCTAGGAAAGAAATAAAGAGAAAAAACTTGCCAAAGAATCAGAGTGTAGGAACAAGAAAAAGACCCATGGGTTTATTGCTTGGGTGTAGGGTCTAGTTCTTTCTCTGGGCACTAGTGAACAAGTGGCCCCTCTGGCTTTGTCCTGGAGAAAACAGTGGACCCTTGGCATACTATGCAGGGGAATTGTGTCATCTTCCTGGAACTACAAGATGCTCCAGAGTCATCTTGTAGGATTGGTCATTTCTCTCAGGAGCCCTGGTTCCTTTCACTGGAGAATGAAACCAATATCCAGGCACTAGGTGAACTCGTTGCTACTGGGGTGTCATTGCTTCTAGTACCTCTCAGTTGCCAGAGCAAAAAAATATACATATGTATACTAACCTGTGTATATACATATATCTATAAATATTTCTATGTGTATGTACCACATCCTTATCCATTCATCTGTTGATGGACACTTAGGTTGCTTCCATGTCTTGGCAATTATAAATGATGCTGCTATGAATATTGAGATGCATGTATCTTTTCCAGTTGGAGTTTTCATCTTTTCCGGATATATGCCCAGGAGTGGGATTGCTGGATCATATGATGACTCTATTTTTAGTTTTTTAAGGAACCTCCATACTGTTCTCCACAGTGGCTGTATCAATTTACATTCCCACTAACAGTGCAAGAGGGTCCCCTTTTCTCTACACCCTCTCCAGCATTTACTACTTGTAGACTTTTTGATGATGGCCATCCTGACTGGTGTGAGGTGATACGTCATTGTAGTTTTGATTTGCATGTCTTTAATAATTAGCAATGTTGAGCATCTTTTCACGTGCCTGTTGGCCATCTGTATGTCTTCTGTGGATAAACGTCTATTTAGATTTTCTGCCCACTTTTTTTTTTAACATCTTTATTGGAATATAATTGATTTACAATGGTGTGTTAGTTTCTGCTGTATAACAAAGTGAATCAGCTATACATATACATATATCCCCATATCTCCTCCTTCTTGCGTCTCCCTCCCACCCTCCCTATCCCACCCCTCTAGGTGGACACAAAGCACTGAGCTGACCTCCCTGTTCTGCCCATTTTTTGATTGGGTCTTTTTTTTTTTTTTGATATTGAGTTGTATGAGCTGTTTGTATATTTTGGAAATTAAGCCCTGTGTTATATATATACAATGGAATATTACTCAGCCATAAAAAGAATGAAATATTGCCATTTGCAGCAACATAGGCGGACCTAAAGATTATCAAACTAAGTGAAGTAAGTCAGACAAAGACAAATATTATATATCACTTAATCTAAAAAATAATACAAATGAACTTATTTATAAAACAGAAACAGACTCACAGACTTCTAAAAGAACTTATGGATACCAAAAGGGAAAGGGGGGAAATAATAAATTAGAAGTATGGGGTTAACAGATACGCACCACTATACATAAACAACAAGGATTTACTGTATGATACAGGGAACTGGATCCAATATCGTATGATAACCTATAATGGAAAAGAATCTGAAAAAGAATATATGTATACATATATATGTATATGTATGTATATACGCACACACACATATATGAGTCATTTTGCTGTACACCTGAAACTAATACGATATTGTAAATCAACTACAGTGCAACAAAAAAAAGAATGAAAACAAAAGGCTTTTCTATGTGTATTCGTTTGTATCTATGTTAAGCTGAACATGAGTTTATACTTATCTCTCCATGTCTAGTCCATTAGCACATAGATTGTCTACTCTGCTCCCATTAATTATCTGTAAATTTCCACTGAAGCAGTGGGCTTGTCTCATACATTTGTAATTTGTTTGGCTATGTTCTGCATTTTATTCTGACCTCCTAAATTATTTTTAAGTTGCACACATTGATAACTCTTTGTGCTGTAAAGTTCTGTGGGTTTTAACAAACGTACAGTGCCATGTATTCACCATTAGTCTATCATATGAAATAACCTTACCTCCTTAAAAAATTCCTTTTGCTTACATTCTCTGTCTGTTCTTACATGCTATTTTTCCCATTAGAACAATTCACATATTAATATAGTTATTTTAAATTACTTCTCTGATAATTCTAATGTTTATTTCATATCTGAGTCTAGTTCTGATGTTTACTTTGTCTTTTCAGACTGTTTTTTTCTTGCCTTTGTCATAACTTTTTGTTAAAAGTTGGACATGATTGTATCATGTAATAAAAAAACCGAGGTAAATAGGCCTTTAGTGTAAGGATTTATGGTAATCTGGTTAGGAGTTGAACTATAACAAAAAATATAGACTAGGTAGCTTAAACAGCAGAAATTTATTTCTCACAGTTCTGGGTGCCAGGAAGTCCAGGATCATTGTGTCAGCGTGGTCAGGTTCTGGTGAGAGCTGTCTTCCTGGTTTGCAGATGGCTGTCTTATAGCCTCACATGATGGGAAGAGAGAGGGAGAGAGAGAGAGGAAGCAGGCTCTTTCCTGTCTTTTCTTTGAGTGTACAAATCCCACCAACTTAATAAGTATCTTAAAAGTAGATTATCCATCAGGGACAAGAAAAGGATGCCCACTTTCACCACAGCTATTCAACATTGTACTGAAAGTTCTGGGGGAAAATAATTAGAAAAAAAAAAAAGACATCCAAGTTGAAAAGAAAGAAGTAGTAGAACGTTCATAGATGACATGATCTTATACAGAGAAAATCACAAGATTCCACATGAAAGCTACTAGATCTAATAAACAAATTCATCAAAGTTGCAGGATAAAAGATCAACACACAGGGACTCTCCTGGTGGTCCGGTGGTTAAGACTCCATTTCAATAGCATCTAAAAGAATAAAATATCGGGCTTCCCTGGTGGTGCAGTGGTTGAGAGTCTGCCTGCCGATGCAGGGGACGCGGGTTCGTGCCCCAGTCTGGGAAGATCCCACATGCCGCAGAGCGGCTGGGCCCGTGAGCCATGGCCGCTGAGCCTGCGCGTCCGGAGCCTGTGCTCCGCAACGCGAGAGGCCACAACAGTGAGAGGCCCACGTAACGCAAAAAAAAAAAAGAAAAAAGAATAAAATATCTAGGAATAAATTTAATTACAGAAGTGAAAGAATTGTACAATAAAAACTATAAAATATTGCTGTAAGAAATTAAGGAAGATGGTGGGCTTCCCTGGTGTTGCAGTGGTTAAGAATCTGCCTGCCAATGCAGGTTCGAGCCCTGGTCTGGAAAGAGCCCACATGCCGCAGAACAACTAAGCCCGTGTGCCACAACTACTGAAGCCTGAACTCTAGAGCCCACGAGCCACAACTGCTGAGCCCGTGTGCCACAACTACTGAAGCCCGTGCACCTAGAGCCCATGCTCCTCAAAAGGAGAAGCCACCGCAATGAGAAGCCCGCGCACTGCAGCGAAGAGTAGCCCTCGCTCACCACAACTAGAGAAAGCCTGCAGGCAGCAAGGAAGACCCAACGCAGCCAAAAATAAAGAAATAAATTTATTTAAAAAAGAAAGAAATTAAGGAAGATGGGACTTCCCTGGTGGTGCAGTGGTTAAGAATCCACCTCCCAATGTAGGGGACACACGTTTGATCCCTGGTCTGGGAAGATCCCACATGCCGCGGAGCAACTAAGCCCGTGCGCCACAGCTACTGAGCCCGCGTGCCAAGTAGGAAGGGGAGAAGACAAAGGTAAGATACAAAGGATATATTTTGTCTGTCTTCTACCCAACTTAATCCAGTGATAATTAACATCTAGTTTTATTGTTTTATCTCTCTAGGTACAAAGATCAAAGTTCTACCTGCCTTTTGGCTAAGGGACCAGGTTTTGTTGTTGTTTTTACATGTGGACAATAACATAAATATGTAATTAGTGATGGAGAGGAAAGGAATGTAAGACTAGGCCAGGGAGGTGATGTGCTGGGAGTGGAGGGAATGGAGGGATGTGGGGGGAGCCTTAAATTCCACCCCTTCCGCTGCCGCCGCGCCTCTGTTGTCCAGCTTTGCATGCTGCCTCTGCACATCTACGGCTAGAAGAAAAGCCAGTCTTCGTCCATAGCTGCTGCAGCTGATGTTAAGTTGACAGATCATCTTTTGCAGCCCTTGGAGACCCAGCAGAGCTATCTAGAGACACAGAGACTACTGATGCTTATGCTGCAGTCATCCATTCTCACATCTCCCGCAAGAGACTTAAGTGATGGAGTTTTAGAGAACTTGCCAGATTTTTATATTCTAACAAGCCAAAGAGGAGAAACAAAACAAAACAAAACCCCAAAGCAGGTCTATTAATTCATTGAGAATTTTACGTATTTATGTGTTCAATTGCCATCTCTTAGGACTCTCCAGTCTTTTCGCTACAGGAAAGAGTATATTGAAGCTGAAAGAAACTATTCCTAAAAATACTGCACAGAAGAGGTTTCTGATCAATCCATGGTGTTATGGAGCAAAACAACAGCAGACATGCAAATATAAAGTTTTATTTGGCTATCACATATAGTGTGATTACAAAAATGAATCAGAGTTTAAATGTTAATAACACATTGGAAAGCAGCTGGAAATGTGATGATTGTGTTTGATCTCACAGACTTGAAGCACCGTGAGAGCAGTGACTCCATCAGTTATGTTCACTGCTGTAGCCCGTGTCAGCACAGAGCAGGGGCTCAATGTATGTTGACTGAATGGAAGGGTGGTAGGACCACTAGTTGATTTTAGTGATGTCATATAATCTTTCTAACTGTATTATGGGTAAAAGATACCTACATAGTGACATCAGAGTAATGAAGGAAGATTTTTACGCATTGATGGAGAAAAATGTTGCTTTGGTGCAAAGGTATTGCCGCTATGAATTTAAATCTAAAATAATTAAACTTGTAAATATTTTGAGGTTGCTTTGTAAGTTTGAGGTTGATGTCAATTAGTTTACTCATTTAACTGAGAGTGGAAATAAATCAGAACTTACAACTCTCAGCTGCTTCCCAAGGTGGCACCTCTGCCACCTCTTTCCCCTTCACTTTTCTGGGAGCCGTTTTATTGTACTTACCCAATCTAAGCTGCAGGAGGATGCCAATACCCCTAGCTCTCTTGGCCTGGATGTGGCCAGATCTCTTCTATGTTTGCTTTGCCTGAGGAATAGTTCAAAGCTACCCTCACATACTCCATTTCAGAACATGTATCCCATATCCAACCCATATCCAAGGTCACAGATGGCTCAGGTGACACTGTCTCCTACAGCAGTGCATCTCACACTGTCATGTGCACAGGCATTTCTGGGGAACACGTGAAAGATGCAGATTCGCACTCAGGAAGCCTGGAGTGGGGCCTCCAGGTGAGGCTGTTGCTGCTTGTACATGGACCACCTGTTGAATAGCAGACTGGGTTTTACACCTCTCATTTCTTTCATCTCTACGAGACGTACAAGATGCTAAATGAAACTACTTGGTCTTCTAGCCTGAAACAATTTCGAGTCAGCGACGCTGCGATTCTGATAGAATTCTCAGTTCCTTCCTGAATTTTCTTCCAAGTCTCAGCTCCAGAGTTGAGCCCAAAGACCACTCCCCTTGCCCTGGGCTACTCTGCAGCTCCTTCCCCTGTAGGGGTGACCATCGTCGCTGTTCTCTAAAATGTGAAGGATCCCTCCTATCTAACCCCAGTAATTCTTCTCTTGGCCCAGGTTGTCTTGCATAAACTTTGCCAAAATCTCTTACAACCTGGATCCTGCCAGCCTCTACTGTTCCAGTCTCTGGAAGCTGGACCCTTGTGATCCATCTGTTTTGTTTTCCTGAGTCATTTCATAAGCTCCTTGTTAAGTTCTGTTCTTCATTTATGATGACAGTTTTGGACCTGGAATTGATCACGCTACCAGTCACATGGGCTGGCTCCACTGCCACTGCCCTGGTCAAAGTCACCAGAATGTTTCACCTTAATGTTGAGTGTCTTAACTCATATGCCTATATCACATTTGCCCTCCTCCAGTCTGTAGCTAGAATGATGTTTTTGAAATATGAATCCAATGATCTCTCTCTCTCTCTCTCCCCACCCAAAACGGCAGACTACTCCCTCATTCCTGCTGTGAGTGAGTTTTCCTAACCCACCCTTTGCCTGTCTCAGCTCCATAAAGGGGATTTCAGCTCTAACTTCCTCCCTCCCTCAGCCCAAAACCTCATCTTCTCTTAGCCAAACCTTGGCACTACTGAGATCAATAATTCCTAGAAGGGTAACCATGGCACTGCTCACTGGTTTATCCAGTTTCTTAATCCATTCCAGCAACTGAGGGTTTCCCATTCTTCTGAGATCTATTCAGGAAAGAGTATATGTTTTATTGTGTATCCAGAATTCCAGGTGCTTTAGCAGGAATATTCTTAGGTTGCCTACCGCTCCATGGGCCAGAACACCCCGCTCTCTGCACTCACCTTACACATCTTACAGGTTCTCCACTGTTTACTTCCTCATGAGGGTTTTTAGTGCTGTTCTTTCCACCAGGAAGTCTCTCTATGCAAACTTTCAACCACAATGAAAGGTCAATTATATAAGAGATAATCCCTGATTCCTTGATAAAGTCAGGCTCCTCTCTTAACGTATGTTTCTATAGTTCCTTGTACTCTTCTCACATAGCACTTATCACAGTTGTACCTTAAAGCCTGCATCCCCCGCCAAAAGCTAAGTCCCTTGATGGGAGGGCAAAGGCCATGATAGCCAACATCCATTGAGCTCTTTCTGTATGCCTCACCACAACTCCACTGGTATCCCCGTTTTACAAAGGAGGAAACTGAGGGATAAAGAGATTAAGTTGTCCAAGGTTACAAAGCAGATCTGAAATCAAATCCAGGCAGTCTGGTCCAGAATCTACTGTCTTAACCTTTATTTTGTGAAATAGGGTTGTTGCTTAGTACATTTTGGGGAAATGACGCTTCTTGAGAGCCCATGAGCTCCCACGCTCCCTGCCAGAGCCAGCCAAAGACGTCTCCCTTCTTCATTTTTCACCATATGACCCTTCTCCAGGAACCCTCTGTGTGTGCACCTCCTGGGTGAGGAGCCCCTTGGGCTGCTGCTCATTTGCATGGCAGGGATGCAGCCATCCAAGCCCTGAGCTTGGTCACATCACCTGCCTGCCTCCTTCCCCATGTTCTCGATGAGAACTCACTCAAGTGACGCTTGGAAGAGAGCTTTCAGAACCCTACAGCTACTGAGGGAGGCAGATTCTGATTCAGTATCTGAAGCCTGAGAGTCTGTATTTCTAACCACTTCACAAGTGATGCTGATGCTGCTGGTGTGCGGACAGAGTTTGAGGGGTCAGGAGCTAGGTCCGCATAATCTACTCTCAGAGCTTTCATCTCCTGGTTTGTTTTTGCAGCTGACACCATCTACCTTGTAATATTAAAATGAGAATAAAAGAATGTGTGTGAGGTACTTAGTACTGCGGTTGGAACATGTTAGGTATTCAGCTAATGTTTTTGTTGATTTTCCTATGTTAGTTTTCTAAATAGTAGTCAGTATTAAATCTGTAAAGATCTTGTCATCTTCCGTTACAGTATTTCCACTGAAAAATTAAAACGTACACACACACAGAGCTCTTGGAGCGTTTTAAAAAAAGGAATCCAATCAAGGTATTTAAAATATTCATCTAACGTTATGTAGTATTAAAAAAAAATAGTCGTCTTCACCCCTTTGAAACTGAAATTCACTCTGTAACTACCTAACCTCCGGATATTCTCTGCCTGACTATTAAAAGCTGATGGTGACTCACGCTAAGAAGAGACTCTTACTGCTTCTGGGCTCTCACCATTACTGCAAATCCGTAAATTGCCCAGAACTCTAGCTTTGAAGGTTGTTAGCTCCCAAGATTTCTATTATGAATTTGCCCTTAATCTTTGATCCTGACATATCTTTTAGGCTTCCTATTTAATTATTTACTAAACACACATTTAAAAGTCCTATGAACCAGCTTTCTCCGTGGTGGCTGTCCACCGCTCTCACCTCCCCACGTGTGTTTTTGAACTCTTGTATTCCCAGGACTCCGAGCTGCCCGCACACGCCGGTGTTCCAAGGGACTCTGCTAGTGGACTGATCAAGGAACTTCTCTTGGTCTGGAACTCAGTAACCGATATTCTGACTGACACCAAGCATGAAAATCACATTACCCTGGTTGTAAAAAACCTTCACTGGCTACCTGTAAAGTACAGGATTATATGTAAAGTCCTAGTTATTAACTTACAAGTCCTTAAATTGACTTGGTTTTGAATACCTCAGAGACATTCTGGAACCATACATCCCCAGTCGTTTTCTTTGGTCTCAGTCAATTGGATTAGTTCTTTTTGGCTGAAGACATTGAGCTACGGGGCATTTTTAATGTTTGCTCTCTACTTATGGAATTTATTAACCACGGAGGTCAGGCTGTCTTACTCTCTGTCAAGCTTCCAGTCCAAACTTAAGAGGTACTTTCCCAGATTCCTGATTTGGCTAAATAAGCCATAAATCGATCTACTGTTGTTTAGTTTTTAAATCACTGTTCTTCTTTGGTATTTTTATGTATCTGCTCCAAGAGTTGGTTTGACATGTCACAGTTAAATTTTATATTATTCCACTTAATATCTTTTTTTTTCACATCCTGACTTGAAACACTGTCAAAGTGAATTTACTAATTAAATGCTTTGCATGACATATTACCTTTTCCCATCTGCTTCAGAAGGATGTCACAAGGGCAATGAGATGTGAAGGTACTTGGATTGTGAAATATCAGGTCTTATATTCAATTATAAGACCTTATTTTGGGAAATATTATTTGGGAAATATTATTTTGGGAATATATTTGGGAAATAATATTCAATTATAAGACCTTGGGAAAGTCTTATATATATATTGGGAAAATATTATTTTGGGAAATATATTTGGGAAATAATATTCAATTATAAGACCTTATAATATACATATATTTCACCTTATTTTGGTTATTAATCAATCACTCCATTTTTGCTGGTGCTCAAAATTTGATTGTTGGATGGATGAATGTATGCTAGACACACAGTGGGGACCGAGGTATAGGTCATGGCTTTCTTTAGCAAATTTCAATCTAGCATCTTTTGATAAGTATAAATATGTCTAAAGTTAACTAACCATAAAATATTTAAATATCGGGCTGGGACAACAAAGAAAAATATGGCACAGGATACAACATAATTAAGAACAAAATATATTCTGCATATAATTGCAGCTCTATAATTTCTGAGCAGAGAGACATTCCTCAGGCTGTGGCAGTGAGGAGGGAAATCTGACTGAGACCTTGTATTTGCAGTGGACCCACGTATGTGTGTAGGAATGGGGTAGACAAACAAGAGGTAGGGAGGCCGTAGGGTATAACACAAAGATGGAATGGTAGAAGGAAAAAACCCAATGTTATTTTTCTTTTAAGTGGAAGGAAGGGCTTTTAAATTTGAGCCATTTGGCTGGAAGATGATTCAGAAAAACTATATTATAAATGGTGCTTTATGACACATTTATCAGAATAAGAGGTTCTCCTTTTTCTTTCAATGAGGAGAAAAGATTTTTTCTTTTTCATTCCTCTTAGAGTCTCAAGACACTCAGCTGGGGTCAGAGAG
The DNA here is from genome assembly GCF_003031525.2 of Neophocaena asiaeorientalis asiaeorientalis. Taxonomy (NCBI): domain Eukaryota; kingdom Metazoa; phylum Chordata; class Mammalia; order Artiodactyla; family Phocoenidae; genus Neophocaena; species Neophocaena asiaeorientalis. The sequence goes on along the minus strand of NW_020174301.1, from coordinate 8,282,377 downwards.
AGGGGTAGACAGCAATGGGGAGGTCAGCAGAGTTCTTCAGGGAAGGGAAGATAAAGATTCCATTGTCGGTGGTATTTTACTTTCTGTTTTGGCTTGTTTCTTCGAGGACTGGGTAGTAGGGTTGGGGTGGGGGAGGGCAGGTTCTGAGATTCAATGATAGAACTTGATTACTTATTAGAGAATCACTGCTCCAAACATTTTAAAATACGAAATATCCCCAAAGCTCTCACAAAGTCTATGAATCCTGTTTGGAAAGAAATGTATTCTCAATATAGCATAAGAAATCATAGCCATGCTGGAGAGGGTGTGGAGAAAAGGGAACCCTCCTACACTACTGGTGGGAATATAAATTGGCTCCACAGCCACTATGGAGAACAGTGTGGAAGTCCCGTAAAAAACTTAAAACCATATGATCCAGCAATCCCACTCCTGGGCATGTATCTGGAGAAAACCATAATCTGAAAGGATACATGCACCCCAGTGTTCATTGCAGCACTATTTACAATAGCCAAGACGTGAAAGCAAACTAAATGTCCATTGACAGAGGAATGGATAAAGAAGATGTACATATATATAACGGAATACTACTCAGCCATATAAAAGAATGAAATAATGCCCATTTGCAGCAACATGGATGGACCTGGAGATTATCGTACTAAGTGAAGTAAGTCAGACAGAGAAAGACAAATATCGCATGATATCACTCGTACGTGGAATCTAATTTTCAAAAAACATTCAAGTGAACTTTTTTACAAAACAGAAGCAGACTTTTAGATAGGAAAAATAAACTTATGGTTACCAAAGGGGAAACGCGGTGGGGAGGGATGAGTCGGGAGCTTGGGATGAACACGCACGCACTACTAAATATAAGATAAACCTTCCTCAGGGGAAACATTTATCCGTCAGATGAGCCTGAGGGTATGTAAATACCAAGATCAATACCAAATACTGTTGCTTTGTGCTCCCAGATTTCGGAGAAAGACCAGGGAGGAAGAGAAAGGATTTATTTTGGAGGAGGAAGTCCTGGAGTTGGCTCGGAGGAGTGGATGCCTCGTTATTCAAAGTAGGGTCCATGCATCAGCCACATGAGCATCGTTTGGAAGCTTGATAAAAATGCAGAACCTCAGGCCCCATCTCTGAGATACTGAATAAAAATCTGCATTTTAACAAGACCCCAGGTGATTCATACTTTCATTCTAGGAAGCACAGTGTTAGAAGACACCAACTAAACTGCAAGAATGAAAACATCAGATAGATACACCTGGGAAAAGAAACCCAGGCCTGTGGGGTGCCCCACTCCTAGCTGAGTACTCCCCAGATCCCTCCTCCTGGCAGATCTCCTAGACTTTAAGAGACCTTGCATGCAGTATCCAAAGACAGGGTTGGCCTCATGTGCAGGGAAAGTGCTGCTTAATAGCCAATCCTGCTGAAATATACTCCAGAGCTCTGACAGAAATGTAGAAATACTTGGACGGTGGGCACAGGCTTGGGAATAGGCAAGGACTGAAAATGCCCTCACTAGCATGTCTGGTCTTACACGTAAATGCCTGCAGGTATTGATTTGAGCCATTGCTTTCAAAAGTTAAAAAATAATTATACACATGCCAAAAAAAAGAAACACCCCCAAAACCTACCTTCCTGTTTCTGTCATATAAGTTCATTCTTGTCTGGTTTGAATTAGTTAGAGTGGTGCATTAGGGAGTGGGGAAAGAAGAGACATTTTAATGGAATTGGCAAAACCCAAGACACAATGCCCAGCAGAATAGGCTGGAAGTAAACAGCTATGCCCTGACTTTCTACATATGAAAAGGGTTTCTAGGATTAATGTTCCTTCCATTCTTTCCTTCCTCCTTCCTTACTTCCTTTCTCCCACCCTCCCTCCCTCCCTTCCTTCCTTCCTACCTTCCTACCTTCCTACCTTCCTTCCTTCTTTCTTTCTTTCTATAAGGTTTTAAAAATAATGTGGTTTCCATGCAAATCAAAACCAGCTGAAAGCTTGCCAAGACCAAGATGTAATTGAAGATGGCATTTAAGCTTTTGTGTCTCCTCTGTCTCCAGAGATATCATCATAAAATAAAAGACTCCATCAGGTAATGTTTTCTTCATTATTCAACATCACAGTTCTGAAGCGAAAGAAGATAATTAGACATACGGTGCTGTGGACACATAGTTTATGAGGAGCTTCTAGTTAATTAGTTATGGTAAAAGCTTTTTATATAGTCATAATTACTTTATACTTCAGAGGAAAAGAAGCAAACATACATGCATTTTATTTTACCTGGTGACAAGATTATCAAAGAGATGCTGGTGTTTTGATGACCCTTCGGCACCTTCTTCAGACTTCCCAGGATGTAATGCAAAGTGTCACGAGGGGATTTTAATAGCACAACTCTTGTCAGCTTTAATAGGAGCTACACATCTGAAATCCTTACACATCATCTTGCTAGATTCTATAAGAAAACATCATCTTCTTGGTGTCCTGAATTTCCTTTGTCATTTATGGAAAGTTCACCTCTGGAATAATTCAGAGAATGGTTACAGTAATTTTGTTTAAAACATGAGACAAGCCACCTTCAGGAGAATACTTTTTCTATTCTAATTTCTGGGGGCAGCCACTGAAGAAAAGATGACGGCAAAATAATATGCTGAAAAATGTAGCATTCTACAATTTATTGGTTGGAAATAATTTCAATCCATAAAAGCTATCTGTTTTCCCACCAGCTGTTTCTGCTGAACTGGTTATTCAAGATCTCAACCTAATTAAGAAATGAAGAGAGATTGGAAGTTAGCAGATTGGGATTAGCAGATGCAAACTATTTACATATAGGATGGATAAACAAGAAGGTCCTACTGTATAGCACAAGGAACTATATTCAATATCTTGTGATAAACCATATGGAAAAGAATGTGAAAAGAATATATATATATGTATAAACAAATCACTTTGCTGTACAGCAGAAATTAATACAACATTGTAAATTAACTATACTTCAATAAAAAATTTTTTAAAAGAAAAAACAAATGAAGAGAACTTAATAAGATTGATATTCTTAGTTTTGTGTCTACACCAGGTCCAATCATTTCTTGACTGAGGGGAGAGACAGAACACCTCTGTCATGTCCTATACCTACTTGGGTGTCCCGAGCACAGATTGTGTAATCTCTAGCAATGCCTACACATGAGAGAAAATTAATCAGGTACCAACCTGCCCTGACTGTCGATTTCCCAGGATGTCACATGGCTGATGTATGTCTCAGTATATGTACAATCAAGGTGTGCTCAACCATGGGGCTAGAACCCAATTTTCCTCAGTCTCAGTCCAGTGCTTTATTTCTCAGAACAGAAGAAGGAAACCTGAGCTACATGTTAAAGAGGGCAAATGGACAATTCTCTACGGCATGGTACAAAATGCTAGTGTCGCCTTCTATATAGCTGGGTTTGCCAGCTGTCCAACCCTGAGAGTCAAAACGGCAGGTTCGTGCTTCCCTCTACTCTTGCCATCTTATTTGGTGTCACAGCACTTTTAGAGGGATATATGGGAATGCTCATGGTTGCCATTTCTTGAGTGTTTAGTGACGCTTTCACTGTATCACACACTTCACTTCATCAAGGACTTGCTGCCTCCGAGATGAATGTCTCTGGGCAAGTAACTAAACTTTCCAAGTTTTAGTTTCCTTGTCTATAAAAAGAGAGTAGTAATAGGATTAAGCCAGATAGCAAATATCAGGAGATTAGCACAATGCCAGACACATAGTAAATGCTTAGTAAATCTTAGCTATTGTTATTTTTATTTTGAGAACAACTCTGTGATTTAGATACTATCATTATCCTCATTTTATAGATGGTAAAACTCAAAGAGGTTAAATCTCATAGGTAGTATGTGGTAAAGCTAGGATCTAAACCCAGGCTCCAAACCCAAGCTAGTAGCTTCATCAGAAAAACTGTAACAACCCTGAACCATCGTCATCTTCTTGTTTGACTTTTCCCTTTCACCCTCCATTCTGGTGGACATCCTGGAAAACAAGATCTAAAACTTCTGGTTCTTGGGACTTGGGACTTGGCTGGCTTCTGTGTGGATGTGTAACATCTTGGAACCTGGCCTGAGTATCCCAACATTGTTTCCTTCAACTTACCTAGGCTTAATGCTTCCTAATTTATTTGCTTATTTAAAGGGTAAGTGGAGGGAGGAAGAGGACCCAACTAGCACTTCTCCCACGTCCTTGTTCTCCTGGCTAAGCTGACTGGTCTTCTGTGATGAATGACAAGACTCTCACTGCTCTGGGTTTTTCCTCTATAATTCTCCCTGCGTGGTTTCTGTTTCCAACATCATTCTCCAGTATGCTAATATATTTTTTCCTGGATGAATCAGGGAGGGATCTCCTTATTTTCCTAGCCAGAGAAAAGTCAGTCTCAGCATTCAGCACCTCTACTATTTATCCCTTCCACTTTCACAAGTGGACCAAGAAAGGGAATGCATCTTTAGCATAGGTTTCATGGTGGCTAAATGCAATTCTAGGGTGTGCTGATACATTACATATGAGGGCATCTCTTTAGGTAGGAATCATCTCATAGCCAAATTGAAGAAAGTCTATTTAGGAAGATGAAATAAAGTTACATTTGATATTGGGAATGTTGAGAGCCTGAATAAATGAGATCATTAATGTGTTGTCATTAATGTGAGTCATACCCTGCATCCTTATTTCCACCTTGAATCTAAACATATGTGTTATGCCCCAGAAATGGAATTATGACCCAGAGGTATACCCTAGTAAGGAAGAGCCATCTTTAATCTCATTTCCTTGAGGTAATTAAGAGAATATTTACTATTTCTATGTATTTTTAGTGGGAATGTTTTTAGCTATGAGTCTAATCATTAATCATTGTCCCGTAATCTAGGAAAGAGAGAACAGATTTAGAATGACAGAATGTTTGGAAATAATCTCTCTTTTGTCTCTTCTAAAAGGAATAAAAAAAAGTTTTAGTATGTCTAAGGTGAATGGTTTCTAAAATTTGTGATACTTCAGGTTCAATCAACATCTTTAGCTAATTTATGTAGTACACTATAAAATTTTTAATTCTTGAATAAATAATTCCCAGCTATGTGTGTTAATTAATTGTCAACTGATTGTGCTAATTTACACTAATTACTAATATAATTACAAAACTGAAGATTAACCTGGAAATTTGGAAGAGCAATGTTTCTGTTAACTAAACAGGAATAAATTACATAGGCAAGAGCAGAGGCAGGGTTCTTTTTATTTTGTTTGGCTAGCTCAATGCCTACAAAGTACAATATAATCTGGGAACATCTGGCTTCAGGATCTAATCCACTTGCAAAACGTGGAATCCAACCTACCCTCCACTTCACTCCCACATGTATGCTTTGTCTTCAACATTCCTGATGTTTTCAAAAGCTGTTACTAACTATGAAAAGATAATCTCTAGCCACAAAGGGAAAAATAAGGCTAGGTCTTTCCACAGAATTTTGTCTTTGTCTGCCAAGGCTGTTGGAAAGCCACAGAATTTCTAGACCTATTGCCTATTTAACAGGACTAAGAAAGTATCAGTAACCTTTGTTTGCTGAACTCAACATAAAGACTACAGGACATGCTCATTGGGACCGTGGCTTGAATTACAGGGACCACTTTCTTGCTTAGGTTCAAACAGTTGTAGGAGAAAATCGGGGTGGGTTCCAAATAGTAAGAGCTAGGCTATTTGAGATGATAAGCAATACCATTTTTTAACCATTACCCCTGATTTTATGTTGCTGTACTTTGCTATTTGTTGTTTATAGGGCTTAAGGGGTTATATTTCTCCATGGTTTATTGACATTCATTCAGTTGGTCAATCAGTCGGTCACTGGTGTGTGTGTGTGTGTGTGTGTGTGTGTGTGTGTGTGTGTGTGTGTGTGTGCATGCCAGCTTCTGTTCTTGTCTCCTGTGCCCGGTTCTAGATCTTGAATATTTTTATTCAAAGATAGACGAAAAAGTAAAACCTCAGTCTTCAAGAAGACTCACTAAATCAGAGATAACGTCCCACAGTTTTCTCAGCAGAACATTACAGCTTAAATAACACAGTTTATACAGCAGGGAGGGGAAAAGCCCACTCTGAGAATATGACTCATTGAGCAACAATTTCCACCTCACAGTTCACGTGCTGACCTAGCCTAGACTCGTGGACAGAAGGATTTTTAGTTTGCATATTGTGGAATAATTCACCTCATTCCTAAGCAGTAAGAAAAGGGTCATCTTTGCTTCTTCCACCTCTAGGCTCAAGGAGAGGTATTTCTCTGAGAGCTGGTGGAGAAGAATCCATTGGAATTTGATCTAATCCTCATTTCCCCTCCAAAAGGCTTGCTGACTTATGTTAGGTCCTAAATCTACTCTTAACTCCTAATGAAACAAATTTTCTTCTTCTGAGGTAGAGCACCCCTGGCCCTGGAAGGCGGTGAAGAATAACAAACAAATGCTTCTAAAGTACTTTAAACGTCTGAAATGAAATTTGCCACATGAAAGCCAAGTATTGTTATTAATGACAGGAATTGCCAGCATGCTAAGAACAAAGGGACGCTCTAAGCACTTATCATTCATCTTATGCTTTTGAATGCATTGTGCTTTTCTTTAACAGCAAAACCTATCTTGTTATAAATTATTAGTTGTAAATTACTTGTTTAAAATCTCATCACTGTTCATTTGAGTAAAGCATGAGGTAGATTTCTGCTGTAATTTAAAAAGCTCCCAAACGAGCTATAATTCATTTACTATTAACATCCAAATAAGAGCTATAAACCATAAGAAGAAAATGAGTCATGGTTGCATCATAAGAATTAACTTCAGGGAAATATTAAAAACTAAATATGATTTTCAGTACATTGGGATTAACTATTATTTGCAACGCAACCTGTGGCAGCACTTATTATATGACAGAAAACACAAAATCACGTAATGAATCCTGACCTGCTATCTATTAACATTAATCTAGATTAGTGTGTCCCAACCCTAGTTTGTTTCACTCTGGGCTTTTCCAACTACCTCAAGAGATGTTATGAAATTCTTCCAAATTGCCTAAACAAAATTAATTTTAATTCACATTAGTATTAAAAATAAATGTATACCATATGGCAGACCAGGGGAAAGAAAATACTAGAAAGTCAAACTAATAACTTAGAAAAAGATTCCAACTCATTAGCCAACTTAAGTGAGGATTTAGATAACACTTTTGAAGCCACAAATTCTCAGCAAATAGGAGTGTAGTTCTGGAAACCAAGAAAAACATCACTGAGTTCTAAGTCCTCAAACTGCATATTTGAGGGCTCTTGATGAAAAACTTTTCTTTACCATGAACTAATTCTAGTTTCAGAAACGTTTACAGACATCCCTGCTCTCTCACAATTTAGGTAAGGATAATGTTTTACTCCTGTGTACTGTTTCATGGCTTATAATACACTTCCGTATGTCGGATCTCAGTTGGTAAGAAATGCTGATGACCCGTATGGCCATGGAGAAAGAGAACACGGAAAGGCTATTTCAGTGAAAGATCTTCACCAACTAAATCTCAAGTGGAATAAGGTTGTACTTCATCACTGAAAGTTTACTGTTCTCCATGGTGCACTTGGGGAGAGACAGGAATAGTGAAGGCTGCGATTTTGCTTTTAACTTTTCCAGCTCCAGAGTCACATGTAGAAGCTAAATGCTGCATGAACTTGGCCTCACTCTCTCCCAGTCTCTAATAAAGTGGAGGGAGGGACAGTCAGGAGTCAGTGGTAGAGGGCATAAAAGAAAATGATTGGTTCAACACAAATTGAATTTAAAGTAAGCGGTGTGGGTAGTAATCTCTTGGGGAAACTGGGTGAGCAGGCAGCTAGACCACATGGGTAGAAGGTGAAAAGCTCAGATCCCGGCACTTTGAAATAACACTTACGGATGAAGGCATCTGAGACTCAGAAGGAGATTCAGGTAGGAGTTCACTCACTCCTTAAAAAAGACCAGCTTTCACACGCAAAAACAAAAAGGTTGTGCTTGTTATAACACTCAGGGTACTGAAGAGCATTTTTTAAACCAAAATTCACCCCCATTTGTTATAATGTGGACCTATCTCATATTCTGATTTTAATGCTCATTCAGAGGAAGGTAATTGGAAGTAATACCTGGACAGTATTAGTGGTTTGAGCATGAATAGAATTTTTAGTATACCTATAATTGAATGAAGTTTCTGAAGGCATCATTATAAGAAGTAAAACACTAAGGAAGTTATTAATAATTGGAAAATTCTGGTTCACATAAGAAATGTTAAATCTGCCTACTAAAGAACTATATCAGACTACATTTAACTCATTGACCCTAATATTAAAATGCAAAGCAGGGGGCTTCCCTGGTGGCGCAGTGGTTGGGAGTCCGCCTGCCGATGCAGGGCACACGGGTTCGTGACCCGTTCCGGGAAGATCCCACATGCCGCGGAGCGGCTGGGCCCGTGAGCCATGGCCGCTGACCCTGCGCGTCCGGAGCCTGTGCTCCACAATGGGAGGGGCCACAACAGTGAGAGGCCCGTGTACCGCAAAAAAAAAAAGCAAAGCAGGACGAATATGAGTTTTCATGCTACTAAATTATCCTTGGAACCTTTTCCTGCAAATGGCAGGCACAGAAAGGTATAAACAGACTTTGAAGGGGTTTCTGGTCCTTGTATGAAGGCCTAGAATCATAGAACTAGTTCTTCTTAGCAGTCTAAGGTCCTGGCCTTCAAGAAGTCTCAGTTCAGTGGGATAAAGAGATATACAAACAAACTATGTTAACACATTATAGTAAGGGCTGCAGAAGAGGTACATTCAAAAAATCCTAGGAGTTCATAGAAGGGAGTGAAAATCTCTTTCTAGGGGAGGTGGGAAAGCTGTCTCACAGGAAGTGGCATCTGGGCTCCCAGATGAAAAGCAGGACTTACCAAGTATAAAAGGAGGGCATTCAAGGCAGAGAGAAGAACAAATGAGAAGTCATGAAGATACGAAAAGGCGTGCTCCAGGGAAGAGGGAGAGGGGCAGTGTGCCTGAGGCATGGAGTACGTGGTGGACATGTAGAGAATAACATGGAAAGGGCAGCTGTACAAGATGGCAAGAGGGGAGATGTTGAAAGTTCTGGGGAACTTTCCAAGGATAAAATGAAAAAGCCCTCACAATGCAAAAACCTCCAGGAAAACTGTATTGGATTTGGCAATCTCCAACTTATTCCCAATTCTGAATCTTCTAGTAGGTAGTTTATTCAAGAGAGAACCAAGCTAATGACAGAAATCAACAAGAAAAGATTTTTTTTTCTAACAATATGCTTAAATGTACTTAATAAAACACACTTATTTTATGTTGAACTCACGGTTGTTATTTTCATATTTTAAGACATTCACCAAAAAAATGAGGAAGGATCTACGCCTTGAATATTAAGAATTGCCAGATTACTACAATTCTATTGGAAAATTAAAAGACATCAAGTATATGAATTTAATGAGACCACAATCCACATTTACAACTGAACACTTAGAAATGAGACCAAATTTTCACCTCCTGCGTTTCCTCTGGCTATAATCTTCCCAAATATACTGAGAAGCTGCTGGGAAGTATGCCTATCCTGAAAATTGCTCAATTTTCAAAATGATCTATGAATCATAATGGAACTCTTGGTAGTTAAGTGTCTACAATAACATAAAAATGCCTCCCAGCCCTTTAACAGGTGGTAGAAAGAAGTCAGAAATGACTCTTACAATGGTCTTTTTTACTCCATTTAAATCCCAGCATATCAGACAACATTAGAAGGAAAAAAAACTAGAGCATGGGTATAATAAGATATATAAGCTTATAGGATAATAATATGATATGAGAGATAGGTCTAGTACAGTGGAGCCAGACTGCCTGGGTTAAAATCTTGGATCCATCACTTACTTGCAATCTTAGGCAAGTTATTTAATCTCTCTGTGTATCAGTTGCTATTAAAATGCATGCACCAATATCATCTACGAAATAGGGTTATTATAAATGTTCTGAGTATCTTTGCCTCTCCAGATTCTCTTCCAATCTTTCTCCATCCTGCTTCTGTACCCTGGAGGTTGGCCCATAAAAGTGGCAACAATGAGCTCTTCACCCTCTGGCTTTCTGTCCTGTTTGGCTGATGGGAGGCACAGTCAAGAGAGCCAGAGGCCGGAGGAAGAGTGAGGTCAGGGTGTTTATTCTCCTTGTTCCTCCCTGCCAGGTTGCCTTGGTTGTCTGCAACCTACCCTCTCTCTGGGTACATTTAACCATTCTCTATCCTCGCCCCTTCAGGCAGGCCTAGGGTGGTAAAGGCTCCCTGCTGCTGTCAGCCACTGGGTTGTACAATCTCTTATTGCATTTTCTAAATCCCACTCACACCTTTGTAAATATTCCTTTTGTTTACTTCACTTTGATGTAAATATTCCTTTTGTTTACTTCACTTCGATTTATCCAATTTGAGTGTGCCATCTGTTTCCTGCCAGCATCCTGACTAATAGAAGGCGTTACGCTTTGTAAAGCACTTAGAATAATAGCTGGCCCATGATAAGCACTATATAAGTATTCGATAGAAGAATAAAATAAATGAGATTTAGAAACGTTTTTGTAGTGGATTTAAACATCTCTTTCTGTATCCTGTCATACAAAGCAAAATCTTCAGAAATATTTTCCCAAATAAGAGTGTTTTCTTCAGCAGACTTTATGTATATGAAACAACCATCATTCTACTTCTAACCATGTTTTTAGTTCTCTGGTTAAAAAAAATTCTAAGTGGGCTTCCCTGGTGGCGCAGTGGTTGAGAGTCCGCCTGCCGATGCAAGGGAAACAGGTTCGTGCCCCCGTCCGCGAAGATCCCACGTGCCGCGGAGCGGCTGGGCCCGTGAGCCATGGCCGCTGAGCCTGCGCGTCCGGAGCCTGTGCTCCGCAACGGGAGAGGCCGCAACAGTGAGAGGCCCGCGTACCGCAAAAAAAAAAAAGAAAATTATAAGTAAAATATTATTAAAGTTGTTTATTATTTATTTTTTTAAATAATAAAATAATAATAAAAGTTTATTATTAAACTCAACATAGTGGTTACTATGGGGAGTGTGTTTAGAGGAATACGTTCAAAGAAGGGCAAATGGTGGACTTTAACAGTACTTGGTAAGGCTTATTTCTTAAGCTAGATGGAGAGTACACAAATATTTGTCTTATTAGATTTAAATTTTTCTTGGTATGTGCAATATTTCAAAATAAATTAAAAATAACAATTATGTTTTAAAAGGAATCTAAACTTTACCTTCCTCTTTGAAAGTTGAAAACTCTCATGTCCTAATTTTAGGTGAGTAAAAAGAGATTTCTTCCTTTATGAAATTAATTGTTTTTCCATTCTGAATAGTTTTACTCATGTGTGGCTTTATCTTTTGTGCCTTTACTGTTGTTTGATCTCCAGAATGTCTATTTTTTCACACAATGTGGTCTCTCTGTATCAGTCATCTTTTCTTGAATTTTTCATTTCTATCACATTCCAGATATATTTCTTAAGTTTATCTTCAATTTTCTTGTACTTTCTGGCATCATCTATCTCATAAGAATTTTCAACTCATTGACAACTAGATTCCAGCCATTTAAATTTAGTTTTTCCAGGAAGAAAATCTATGGAGAACACTAGGTTAATATCTGAAACCATATGCAAAATTTATGTTTGTGATTTTTTTTAATCTGGGGACTAAATTCATAGTTTTATCAGATTTCATAAGGTGGTCTATTACTGGAGAATGTCTAATTCTAAGAGCTACTCATCTTTTAATGTTGGAGAGAAATTTGCTCAATGTCATGTTTCTGTTAATTTATACTCGCTTAAATTTTCCTTACTGATAAGAACCTTGTTTTAGAGTTATCCTAATGAGGTATCACAGATCAGTTTCTTAGTTTCGATTTTGATTAATATCCAGATATGTTTGTTCAGCTGAGCAAAAAAATCAAAGGCTAAATTTTAAATTTTCTGACCAAAGTACTGCTCATTCTATCAGCCTGGGGTTTCAGGTTCATGATAAGATACCAAATGTTTTCCATTCTTATCATACAAAAAAGACATGAAAGTGAATACTGAAATATGTGTTTGAAAGGAAGAGGTTATTTTCAGTTGGCAGAATTTTGGAAAACCTGTTGGAGAAATTGACTTTTGCCCTGAGACTTTGGATGGGTGGGGATAGGAGGAAAACGTGCTGTAGGGTTATAAACAACAACAACAACAACGAAACAGGCAGCATAGCAAAGGCAAGGTATTGGGAAAGTGTCCAAGAGTGCTGATCCTTTCAAGGAACCAACTTTTGACTTTGCTAACTTCCTATATTTTTGGTATGCTTTTAAACTTTGCTATTTTCTGCTTTTTAGTTTTTCCTTTCTTCTAATTCATTTGGGTTTACTTTCTCTTATTTTTGTAGTCCAAACCATAGGTCATTAATTTTATTTCATTCTTTTTTTCTAATAAAAGCATTTTGAGCTATAAATCTTCTTGTAAGCACTGCTTTAGCTGCATCTCACAAAGTTTGATAGTTATGATTTCACTATCATTCAGTTTAGAATATTTTCAGTTCAAAATCTATGAGTTACATAGAGTATATCATTTAATTTAAAAATATCAGATGGAGAGGATCTAGATGTATTTTTGCTATTACTTTCTCATTTAGTTCCACTGTGGAGAGCACATACAATCATTTTATATTTATTTAGGCTTGTTGAATGACCTAAATATGCTGCCTTGCTGCATGTTCTATGTGCATTTGAAAAAGTCCACTGTCCTGATATTGGGTATAGCATTCTTTAACCATCCACTATGTCAAGATGGTTGATAGTGTTATTTAAATCATCTATATCTTTATTGATTTTTTAAGTCTAGTTTTTTAAAATCAATTGTTGAGAAAAGAGGGTTTAAATCTCCAACTATAACTGTGGATTTGTCTACTTTCCCCTTTTAATTGTCAATTTAAAAAAATGTATTCTGAAACTCTCTTGTCAGACACATGTATTTATAATACTCATCTTCCTGATGTAATATATATATGTAATCTATATTTGAATATATATTCATATGTAATATATATAAAATCACATTTTAAAACATAGTTGTCACCCCCATGACATTTGTTATATACGTTACATCTACATATACTAAGTTTCCTCAAAGTTTTTTCTATCCCATTCTCTCTCCCCTCTCTTTCTAAGACTCCAATTATATGTACGTTAGATATTTTGATATCCACAGGTTCCACAGGTTCTCGAGGCTCCATTCATTTCCCCCCCAATTTTTCCTTGTATGTTCTTCACATAGAATTATTTCTATTGATCTGTCTATTCAGTCATCTCCATTTCTGTCGGGCCAATACAATGAAATTTATTTCTAATATTGTATTTTTTGACTTTATCATGTCCATTTGGTTCTTTTTTTATATTTCCTAGCTCTCCATTGAGAGCTCAGATTTGTTAATTCTTTACAAACATATTTTCCTTTACATTCATAAACATGGTTATAATGGCTGATTTAAAATTCTTGTCTGCTAATTTATATGGAAATGCAAAAGACCTTGAATAGCAAAAGCAATCTTGAAAAGAAAAAATGGAGCAGGAGGAATCAGTCTCCCTGACTTCAGACTATACTACAAAGCTACAGTAATCAAGGCAGTATGGTACTGGCACAAAAACAGAAATATAGATCAATGGAACAGGATAGAAAGCCCAGAGATAAACCCACACACCTATGGTCACCTAATCTATGACAAAGGAGGCCAGAATATACAATGGAGCAAAGACAGCCTCTTCAATAAGTGGTGCTGGGAAAACTGGACAGCTACATGTAAAAAAGTGAAATCAGAACACTTCCTAACACTATACACAAAAATAAACTCAAAATGGATTAAAGACCTAAATGTAAGGCCAGACACTATCAAACTCTTAGAGGAAAACATAGGCAGAATACTCTGACATAAATCACAGCAAGATCTTTTTTGGCCCACCTCCTAGAGTAATGAAAATAAAGACATAAACAAATAGGACCTAATTAAACTTAAAAGCTATTGGCACAGCAAAGGAAACCATAAACAAGACGAAAAGACAACACACAGAATGGGAGAAAATATTTGCAAACAAAGCAACTGACAAAGGATTACTCTCCAAAATATACAAACAGCTCATGCAGCTCAATATCAAAAAAACAAACAACCCAATCAAAAAATGGGCAGAAGACCTAAATAGACATTTCTCCAATGGAGGCGTATAGATGGCCAACAAACACATGAAAAGATGCTCAACATCACTAATTATTAGAGAAATGCAAATCAAAACTACAATGAGATATCACCTCACACCAGTCAGAATGGCCATCATCACAAAATCTACAACTAGTAAATGCTGGAGAGGATGTGGAGAAAAGGGAACCCTCCTGCCCTGTTGGTGGGAACATAAATTGGTACAGCCACTATGGAGAACAGTATGGAGGTTCCTTAAGAAACTAAAAATAGAACTACCATATAACCCAGCAATCCCACTACTGGGCATATACCCTGAGAAAACCATAATTGAAAAAGACACAGGCACCCCAATGTTCATTGCAGCACTATTTACAATAGCCAGGACATGGAAACAACCTAAATGTCCATCAACAGAGGAATGGATAAAGAAGATGTGGTACATATACACAATGGAATATTACTCAGGCATAAAAAAGAATGAAATTGGGTCATTTGTAGAGACATGGATGGACCTAGAGACTGTCATACAGAGTGCAGTAAGTCAGACAGAGAAAAACAAATATCATATATTAATGCATATATGTGGAATCTGAAGAAATTGGTATAGATGATCTTATTTACAAAGCAGAAACAGAGACACAGACGTAGAGAGCAAAACGTATGGATACCAAAGGGGGGCGGGTGGGATGAACTGAGAGATTGGGATTGACATATATATACTATTGATACTATGTATAAAATAGATAACTAATGAGAACCTACTGTATAGCGCAGGGAACTCTACTCAGTGCCCTGTGGTAACCGAAATGGGAAGGAAATCCAAAATCCAAAGAGGAGATATATGTATACACATAGCTGATTCACTTTGCTGTATAGTAGCAACTAACACAACATTGTAAAGCAACTATACTCCAATAAAAGTTAAGAAAAACAATTACTGTCTGCTAATTCCAGCCACTGAGTTCTCTCAGGGTCAGTCTCCATTGACTGCCTTTTGGCTCACATATTTTTTTTCTTCATGTGCTTAATATTTTGGATGGCATCCAAGAAGTTATGAATGATATATATTGTAGAGCCCCTGGATTTGTTTGTGTTCCTCTGAAGAATCCTGATTTTTTAAAAAGTTTGAGGTTAACTAACCTCAAACTCCAAACTATCTCCCTTGCAGTGAGCGGCCACAGAAATCTCTGTCCAGTTCCTTTAGCCTTAGCTGGGCTGCTTGCACAGAAGGTCGGGCATCAGCAATGATTTGTGCAGAGTTTGTACACAGAACCTGTTGCCCCCCACCCCCGGCTTTGGCTGTCTTTTTTCTAAGATTCCCCCCTCACTTTCCAGTTCAATCACCTTGAACTCTGACTTCTGGCTCCTCATGCCGGTAAGACTTCAGGTTTTCTAAGTTTTTAGTCACTCCTATTTGGCAAGGATTGGGTCCTGCTTTCTGGCAAAAATACAGTAATCATGGGAAACTTGCCCGTTGTCATTCCCTTCTTCCAAATGCAGACTCCCCTCCAGCATTTGCCTGCCTGGTTACTCTCTGTTGCCTTTGGACAGCTGCTTTTTATATTTTGTCCAGAATTCATAGCTGTTATATGCACAGCGATTACCAGCAGTCAGAAGCCCATTCCGTTTCTTTTTTGAGTTTGTTTATATCTCATGTTTTTTTCTTTTCTTCTTTATTATTTATCACTTTTTTCCTCCCTGGGCCCCCAGGCAGTTCTTCTGGTGCCCAGAGACTCTCTGCCTCTTCTACAGCAGTTCCAACAAGCCTCATCTTTCTAATCACAGATGCTCAAATCAAGTCCAAGGGGACAGACAGGGATGAGAATAAGCTATCAACGACCTTGTCATATAACCACACTTGAGCATTTTCTTCAAAGTGGCATAGTCTCTAGACCTGCAGCCATTTATTCTACTCAGCAAATGTTTACTGAGTGTCTACAAGGTATGAGGCTCTGTTAAAGGGCTTTTGGATGCATTGATAAACAAAACAGTCAAATATGCCCTGCCCTTGGGGAAGTAACGTTATGAAGAGGGACTCAGACAATAAACAGTAGACATAGTAAATAAGCATTATAGTATGTTAGAAGATGGTATTTGGTCACCTTCATTCTCATCCCCAAAGCAGTCTTGGCTCTTTGGAATCACAATCATTCCAACATCTTCGTTTCCCTTAACTTTACCAACTCTTGAGTTGTTTTCCCAGAACTAAGAAACAGGCAGTGAGCCTTGAAGGAAAAGCACTTGGATTCAGCTGCTGCAGTGACTCAGTTTCGCCACTGGGCGGGAAAAAACCGAAGGAGCTGAAGAGTAATTGCAAAGGGATAGATGGCAAAGGAAAAGCCATTATTCAATTATTGCTAAACTCCACCTAATCTCAACTCTCCATGTGACCTCTCTTCTACCTTTAGTGCAAAGACCACACAGTCAGGTAGAGTGATTTCATCACAGAGTAGTTGTTTTGTGCCTGAAACTGAGAAAGTATTTTTTTCCAGTACAGGATTTTGTGTATGTGTTTATGTATGTGTATTCTATTTTCATTAATACTTATTTTTCACTTTTCAAGATATATTATATACATTATGTGTGTGTGTGCATGTATGTGTGTATGTGTGTATTCTATACCTATATCCTTTTCATATTCATTACATGTATATATAAGTGTGTGTACATTTTATATATAGGTATATATTACATTATATTGTAGACCTTCAACAGGCCACTTTAAAACCTTTCTGAGGTATGGTATTCCTGCTCCCTATATGGTAATTTTACATATATGCTCATCATCATCATCATTGCTCTCATTTAACAAGCTTATCACGGTACGGGTACTGTGCTAAGTACTTGGAAGTTTTTAATGCTCACAGTAACCCCACGAAGTAGATACTCTCATTACTCCCATTTTATAGGTGAGGAAACTCAGGAGTAAAGAGGTTACATTGCCCAGGTTGGAATTCGAATTTAAACTCAGTTTTGACTGATGAAGCCATTATTTTTAACTAGGGTCAGCACACTTTTTCTATAAAGGGCCAGATATTAAATATTTTAGGCTTTGAGGGCCGAATGGTGACGTTGCAGCTACTCACCTCTGCTGGGTGTGAAGGCAGCCGGAGACAATATATAAATGAACAGGTATGGCTCTCTTCCAACAAAAGTTTGTAAAAATAGGTGGTTGGCAGGATTGGGCCCCTGAGCCAGAGTTTACTAACCCCTGCTTGTAACCACTAGGCTCCACTGCCTTCCTGTCGCCAAAGATTCAGACTAAAGCTGAAAACTCCTCCTCTCTCCCGCACCACAACAGTGCTCATCAAAGACACGTCACTTGACTACTCCGGGCTTCAATTGCTTAGTTTCTGGTGGAAACAGAATCTCTTGGTTACATTGCAGTTCTGAAATCTAGAAGTCTGGATTTTCAAGAACCGAGCTTAGCCACAAGGAGTGAGTGCCGACACTCATAGAAAAGGAAAGAGTGTGTCAGTGTTCATATGAGTGCCTGAATCTGTCTAAAGGAGACATTCAGGTGAAAGTTGTGGAAGAAACTTTTCTTTTACCTCCAAAACAACACAGGTAATGGTGTACCATATCAGAGCCAATGGGAGGATAAGTCAGAAACTCCGATGTTTAGGGGAAAGAGCGTGTTCAGTGAGTATTAGTATACATCAGACACAATGCCAGGCTCTTGACAAGCCTTGTTTCATTACAATATCCCTATGTGGGTAGGTGTGACATTTTGGGAGTGGAGGAGGAGAACTGATAAAATATCAATATTCAGAGCATGTCAGGAAAAAGCCTCTCAGGACAGTACCTCATTTGGGAACCTGGCAGGTCCAGAAATATCATTCGTATGTCCACTGATGACAAACACAACTACTAAATTAACAGGCCATATGCTCTGATGCATAGGCCAGAGTATCAGTGTATTCATTTATCCAGGAGTGTTCACACTTATGGAGCACAGGGGTTGGCTCGATAAGCATTTCTGGAACACCCAACATGTACTAAAAACTTGGGAACGAAGAGAGGCAAGAGTACGTGGAGTTTGCATGAAGGAACTTTCAGACTGGTCCCTGTGGGTCTGTGAGGGATGTGAGGAGTGCTGGGTGGAGATGGACCAGGGACCATCTGAAAGTGGGCTGCACCCCAATACGGACCTACCTTTTGGGGAGCACTCCTCGAGAGCCCACATATGGGATAGGAAGGACACCAACTGGCTTCCCAGGAGACAGGTCGCCCTTGCTCTGCCTCATCTCCTTCTGAGACCTTGGACACTAATACTAATGCCTCATACACACTGAGCACTTAGAGTGCAGCCGGTTCTGTGTGCTAAGTGCCTTACATGCATGACTTCACACACTGAATCCGAATTCCCGAGTGTGACAATGTAGGTTTCCCGTGATTCAGCCCCAACATAAGGTTCTACTTTTTTCTCCTCTGCGTGCGCCCTAATCGGCAGCCACACTGCATTACTTTCCATTAATTTTACTTCCCGCTTTAGCTGACACAATCTCTTCCCCCGGATTGCCTTCTCCAAACCACGCCATCATGATGCTGCCTCTCCTTCTAGGTCCAGCTCACATGCTAACCCTTCCTTGAAAATTTTCCTTGGCAGGGATCTCTCTTGTGAATATTAGAAAACTTCACACCTCATTCCTAACATTTAAGTGCCTTAAAAAAAATCCGTCTTAATATTCTTCGTTCTGATAACAAAAATAAATAAAACATTGATCATTGTAAATAAGTCAAACAATAATGGCAACATTTTGGCAAATATGTCACACTTCTCTCATGATCTCAGGTTCCTTAGCGACAAGGACTATATTGCATTCATCTTTATATCCCACCAGAATCTGTCCATTTTAGTTCCAGTATGTCTACCCCAGGCTTGGTTCATAGTGAGAACTAAGTGGGTCTTTATTTTTTATTTTATTTTTTTTAGCGGTACGCGGGCCTCTCACTGGTGTGGCCTCTCCCGCTGCGGAGCACAGGCTCCGGACGCGCAGGCTCAGCGGCCATGGCTCACGGGCCCAGCCGCTCTGCAGCACGTGGGATCTTCCCGGACCGGGGCACGAACCCGTGTCCCCTGCATCGGCAGGCGGACTCTCAACCACTGCGCCGCCAGGGAAGCCCCAAGTGGGTCTTTATTTGAATGAAGGAATTATGCTTAGAACTTTTGTAGCTAAACCTAGAGCTGATTTAAATTTTTTTTATTTTTCAAATTAATTTTATTGGAGTATAGTTGGTTTACAGTGTTGTGCTAGTTTCAGGTATACAACAAAGTGAATCTGTTATACATATACATATATCCACTCTTTTTTAGATTCTTTTCCCATATATTTTAGATCATTACGGAGTACTGAGTAGAGTTCCCTGTGCTATGCAGTAGGCTCTTATTAGTTATCTATTTTATATATAGTAGTGTGTATATGTCAATCCTAATCTCCCAATTTATCTCCCTGCCCTTTCCCCCTTGGTAACCATAAGTTTGTTTTCTACATCTGTGAATCTATTTCTGTTTTGTAAATAAGTACCATTTGTTTTGTACCATTTCTTTAGATTCCACATATAAGCAATATCATCTGATATTTGTCTTCCTCTGTCTTACTTACTTCACATAGTGTGACAATCTCTAGGTCCATCCATGTTGTTGCAAATAGCATTATTTCATTCTTTTTTATGGCTGAGTAATATTCCACTGTATATATGTACCACATCTTTATACAGTCCTCTGTTGATGGACATTTAGGTTGCTTCCATGTCCTGGCTATTATAAATAGTGCTGCAATGAACATTGGGGTGCGTGTATCTTTTTGAATTATGGTTTTCTCCAGATATATGCCCAGGAGTGGGATTGCTGGATCATATGGTGGCTCTATTTTTAGTTTTTAAGGAACCTCCATACTGTTTAGAGCTTATTTTTTAAATTTTATGTGGGATTTTTGGTCAGTGATGTTATTAACATGTCTTTATTCCTAGTATTATAATACTGCTCTAAAAATTACTAATAAAATCATTTTGTTGCTATATTAAGGAAATGTCTGTGCTTTCTTGGAGTGCAGGCCAAATCCATCTCCCCAATCATCTGTTATTGCTAGAAATCCTATTGCCTCTATCTTCAGACCACTTTGGAGCTGAATTATTTAATTCATGCTGAGAACATTTCAGTACTTGAGGTTGTTCACCTTTCAAAGTTCCTCAGGTATCTGCAAGAATTTGAGAGTTAAAATATTCCTGGGTTGTAGGTCTTCACTTCATTGGAAGTTGACTGCACCTTTTCATCATTGAATCATGAGCATCACGGATGACTTTCTCATTTCTGCTGAAGGCATGTTT
Source organism: Neophocaena asiaeorientalis asiaeorientalis (assembly GCF_003031525.2). Lineage (NCBI taxonomy): Eukaryota > Metazoa > Chordata > Mammalia > Artiodactyla > Phocoenidae > Neophocaena > Neophocaena asiaeorientalis. The sequence continues at coordinate 8,261,815 of NW_020174301.1, read as the reverse complement.
CTTATTAGACCAAAGCTTTTCAGCCTGTACAATTAATGGTTCATAGCACACTAGGGAACATTTATTAATTTTCATTTTACTTGTTTTTTTGAAGGTTATGGGGGTTAAGGGTTCTGAGTTGGAGTTATTGAAATTTTAAAAGGTGTAAATAGGTAAATATTATGGTTCCTGGAAAAGTGAGACATTTTTCCCTTTAAGCAAGTGATGAATACTACTAATAAAAATGTCATCAGTCCTCCCCGCCAGGGTAATGCAGTGAGAAAGGTATTTTGTATGCATGTGTATGGTTTGCTTTCCATATCTACTAAGACATTTCAAGAGACTGCCTTATATAAGAAATTTACTTTAAAAAATAGATTCTTGATGCTTTGTTGATCAAATACAATAATTCTAAATGCAAAATAGTACCTTCCTATGCACTTACTAAAGATTTTTCTTCACTACACTTGATGGCTCATAGCAGTGTTTGAGATGCAGGGAATTTTTTTTTCTCTTATCAGATCACCTAACTTGAATATCATTCTTGCTGAAGGCTGGATTTCTGAACGGTAGGCCTACTTCCCATACTTTTATGGATAGATTACTTACCTCCTTTATATTTCAATTGAGTTTCATTTACGAGCCAGTTTCCTAAGTAGTTATTTCCTTATGCTACTATTCATAACACATGATGTTGGTTACATATGTCAACTACGTAATTTTGGCATATACCAAGCAGTACGCTAACAACTTTATTGAGATATAATTCACACACCACACAATTTACCCATTTAAAGTGCGCAGTCCAGTGGTTTTCAGTTTATTCACAGAATTGTGCACCCATCACCACAATCTAATTTTAAAACAAAAGAAACCCTGTGCCCATTAGCAGTCACTTACCATCCTCTGCGCCTCACCAGCCCTAGGCAGCCACTCATCTGATTTGTCTCCATAGATTAAGTAGCGTTTTTTTAAAAAAACAAGTTTTAATTATCCAAAAAGTTTGGTGATTTTATAATATTATTAGAGCCAATACAGGGCTTCCCTGGTGGCGCAGTGGTTGGGAGTCCGCCTGCCGATGCAGGGGACACGGCTTCGTGCCCCGGTCCGGGAAGATCCCACGTGCCGCGGAGCGGCTGGGTCCGTGAGCCATGGCGGCTGAGCCTGCGCGTCCGGAGCCTGTGCTCCGCAACGGGAGAGGCCACAGCAGTGAGAGGCCCGCGTACCGCAAAAAAAAAAAAAGCCAATACAGTCAATACAGTACTCTGGTAAGGGCATTTTTCTTTATCTTCTCACCATTTTTATCTTCAAAATGAAGCATCCGGTTTGCAATAATTTCAAATGCACTGGTAAATTACAGCAGTATTATATTTTCCTGCACTGCCCTTCTGTTTGGTTGGTACTAGAAAGTTCTATATCTATACCTAAGTCAATGCAGAAATGTTATGTTAGAAAAATGGTGAATACGTTAATGGTTAGCATGAAGCATACTCAGAGTAGAACATTTCAAGCAACTCCATTGTTCCTCCATTTCATTCTCCAGTTCCTTCTATCTTACCAACACATACATACACAGATGTGCACATACACATACACACACACACACACACACACACACGCCCAGAATAGTTATGGTCACGTACCGTGGAAGATGCTAGAGAGCAGACTTTATGCAGTGACAGCCAGAAGTAGCAATACATGTTCAGTATTGATACATTCTTATGCACCCCATAAAAATAACATGTGTTGTGTATTGTGATTGCATATACATATGATTTATTTCTAAATCATAGTGGGAGTCATGGAACATTCTCTAGGGGTCAGAAATGCTAAAGCAGAAATGTATAAAATAGTATTCTAGGTCGATGTGTAATTCTACTGATTTTGCTCGTGGCATTATCAGGAAAGCTGGTGGTTGTTCATTTCTTCCCTCACTCATGCAACATCTATTTTTCGGCTAAAGACAATGTGAAGGGCACAGTGCGAGGCCCCAGGTAATAATGAACTCCTACAAGCCAGCTCCCTTGGGAACTGTTACCCATCCTCTGCACATAGAAGGTTGGGCTGTCTTCTCAGAAGGAAAGAGCTCAATGAATCGTGCATCTATTCCTTGTTCTTGAAAAACTGCAGCCTATATTTTGCAGGAAAATTCAACATAATTGGTATAGACCCATCTTTTTAGGTGGATTAGGTCTTAACTGACAGGTAGCCCATTTTGTTCTAAAATTCAACAAACTCTTGGAAAATCTTATTCCATACAATCTTTTGAATATGTTATTTGCCATTTATATTTGATGGCCTTAAGCAAAAAAAGAGCTATAAGAGGTATTAATGCAAGTAGCTAATAAAGCTGCGTTCTATAAATCTATAGCAGCTTACGGTAATCATTAAAGCATGCAGAAGTCTTCCATCTATTCAAATATGCGGTGCACAGAATGTCTGCTAAGGTGCATGACAAGTCAGAGTTAAATATATATTAATAAATGAATTAGCTTCATAAATAATAGCCATAATGACATTTTAGGAGACAATAAGTCTGAGGATTGTCAGAAAACGGTTGATGTATGAGCTTCACGTCTCGGTGATTCTTCAAAATGAATAGGCTTTGAGAGATAGTTCAGACCCGCGACCAGCCTATTTCCTTGAATAATTTACTTGTTGTCAATTTGTACAGCCACATTACACATGCAAATTGTGCCGCGTGTGCAAACACCACTTGGAGAAGATAAAAACAGATTTACGAAGGCTACAGAGGAAGGATTTATTTCACTTTCTCACCCAGGTCAAGCAATACATGTATCTGACGATTGTGTGTACCCAATTTTGTTGTAATTATATCAGCAAATTATTCCTTATAATCTTATTATTTTTAGCAGTCTTCTTGTGCTTGGGATAATTAGCTTTCTTCACTCAGTGTAAAAACAATTCAACTTGCCAGCCAGGCAGGGCATAGCTCCATTATCTGTTTTGGGTTTAAATTTATTCCCTATATTCTTGGACACTTTGTGTAAATTAAAAATTTCATAGTCCCTAATACTGTACACGCTGTTCATTCAGTGATGAATTAAGGCCCCTAAACCTCTCCGTTTGCTATTAGATATCTAACCCACTTTATATGTTAATCTGTGCTAATGAATTCCACAACCCCTAGCCACAGCGAGATGACTAAAATTATTACCACTTACAGAGATATGCCTTTTTCATTTAAAGTTCAAGTCAAATTGCTCCCATAAACAGTCTGCCACACAAAGATACCTCCTATAAAGGAGAGTTACTTACCTATAAGTAGAGTTCTCTGAAGGTAGTATTATCTTGGGCTGCACATTCCTAGGTCACGTGCCCTCAGGTCTCTGGTGTGGGTGGGGAGAGAATTCATAGCTGACAGGTAAGACTTTCTTTCCTTGGAGCACTTCATTAGCTCTGTGGCCTGTATTCCTAAGGGTTATTTGTGCCACACCCCTTCATGCCACCAATCTCTTCTTGGCAGAAAACGGGTCCCAAGTGCAGTAGGAGGGCAGTGTAACTCCTAGATGAGGAGTGAAGGACTGGTTACCCTAAACAATTGCTGATGATCAGGAAGCACGTTTTCCTTTTTTCTTTTCTTTTCTTTTTTTTCTCTTTTTTTTTTTGCAGTACGCGGGCCTCTCAGTGCCGTGGCCTCTCCCGTTGCGGAGCACAGGCTCCAGACGCGCAGGCCCAGCGGCCATGGCTCACGAGCCCAGCCGCTCCGCGGCATATGGGATCTTCCCAGACCGGGGCACGACCCCGTGTCGCCTGCATTGGCAGGTGGACTCCCAACCACCGTGCCACCAGGGAAGCCGCACATTTTCCATTTTAAAAGAGGTTACCTATAAGGTAATATGCCTAATTGCTAAAAAAAAATTAGTTTTTGTGTGTAATATGAAATTCAAATGTATATTTGCTTTTTATATAAACAACATTTTTTATTGTAGAAAGAACACATTGTCATTATGGAAGAACTAGAAAATATAGATAAACAAAAAGAATAAAAATCACACATATTCTCACAAAGAGTTCGATCATCCAGTGATAGCCACTTCTAGTGTCTGATATCTTTTTACAGGCTAGTTTTCTACTTACATACACTTTTAAGATGGCAGCAAAATCACTAGTCTTATCATGTCCCTCTTCAACCCATTCTGACCAGATGTTCTAGGACAGAGCAGCGCCTGTTCCATTTGCCCCTAAGTCTCCAACTTAACCCATTTTAAGATATTTGCTGTCTTCCTCTAAAGTTGAGTGAGTCCCAGAGTTTCAAGGGATGAGCCCTTCACTCCTTCCATCCCTCTTTCCTCAACAGAACATTCAAGCAAGTTCTCATCCTGCTTCAGCTCTAACACACTATCAGTAATTACCACCTTCCCAAATAAACGTTCACACACAGCACAGCAAGGCACAAGAGTGTCAGGCGTGGTCTGAAGGCTGGGTCCCTGTACTAGACTTCACCGGACCTTACACACGTGGTATCCTGTTTGTTTAGGTACTGCTTCATATTCATTGCTGTCTCTGCCCTTGATCCTCACAACCACCGTGAAAACATGCAAAGCAGGTGCTATTGTTCTTGTTTCACAGATGAAAACATCTAAGGTCCCGGAGTTTAAGCCGCCTGTCTGGGAGAAAAGAGTTAGTCCCCAGGTCTTTGTGACGCGTCTAGGACCAAGTGCTCTCCATTTAATTCCTGTCCCTGATTGTCTCGTATGACTTTGGAACTCAGGGCATTCGGTGTGTTTTCAGTATTTCTCCTTAAGGACAGATCATTTCCAAAGGTAAATCTTCGGAAACCTTTTTGGTTAGAAATTCAGATCTTCACACATTATTTTATTTGGAATTTCCTTAATTATTTATTACCTTAAGAAGGCTATTTACGTAAAGCAAATATTTTGCTTCAGGAAAGTTTATAATCGTCTATCTTTTACAGTATCCTCTGCTTGAAAGTCAAAACAACTTCTTGGGAATGAGATTTTTCAGTCCACAGTTAAGAAAGTACTCACAGATTAACTTAATTCAATGTCACGTCTGGAAGTAGTATGATTGAGACTCAGTTGAGCCCTTCCCCACTGTTTGTGCTTTTCTTTTGGCCACAGGGCCACTCACAGTGGTAAACACCCGAGTCGTTAAGATGGCATGTCACACATGACATACACGATGGGAGGAACATCAACCTGGAGGAACAATTTAATCATTTTAAAGTTTGAGACTGTCATGTGGATGATAGATTGGGCAGCCTGCAATTAGCCTGAGTTAATACTTGGCAGAGCCAGATGTACAGCTCTTAACATCTAATCTCACAGAAAGTGTTCTTTAGTTAACAAAAACCAAATGTACTTTAGTTCAGCATCTTCTCTGGAACACAATACATTCACCTCATTGTCTCGTCTCCATTTATGAACCTCAAATGCAGGTTTGGTTCTACGGTGACCAAGCCCAGAAAAGTGTGAAGTGTGCAAGGATGGGATTCTATGCCTCAGCCATCCCCAGAAGTGTCTCCTGCCTTCCTCTGTCTAGCCTGGCCGCGCCCTTCTCCCTGTGGTCCCCAGTCCTCTTTCCTCTTGTTAAATCCTCCTGTCCTGAAATCAGCTGGTCATTTAGTCACAATGCCGTGCAGTTGGCTATGTTTTCACTCCCAAGGATCATCTTCATTTTGATTGCGACGAACCCTGGAGAAAAAATATTTAGGCACCAGGTAAATGTTCCCAGTGACCATCAAATGATGTGACTTCGAACCAGGTTCTTGGGGATATTTTAGGTGTAGAATTGTTGAATCCATGTGGAAGATCCGGGTTCCTTTCCTGGTCTGTGACAACTTATTCTCTCTTTTTTGGAATGGTTTACTCATATACAAAATGAGGATAAAAAAGAAATCTCTCTCAGATGATTGCTGTAATGATTTAATTAGTTAATATGTATAAAAGCAATTGGAATTGTGCTGGCATTTAGAAAGTACTCAGTGCATTTTGTAGATATTCTTCCTCTTCCCCTTCCTCCTTCTCTTCTTGGAGGCAAGAAAGCGCATGGGACTGGGAATCAGATGATCCTGGGCTCAGATCTAGATTCTGCCACTTGCTAGCTATGTGACTGTGGGTACATAGCCTTTCCAAGCTGTAATTTCCTTTGCTATAAAATAAGGATAATAGAAGTACTTTATCTTGTTGTCATGAAAATTAAGTGGGATAATGCATATGCTATGCTTAGCAAGGTGTTTTGCACCTGGCAGGTGCACATTAAGGAATTATTTCTGATGCTAATAAAGGCAGAAGACATACATGTATCTGAGGTCAACAGCACAGTTTTCTAAATATTAAATTGTCTCATAGTCACTTAACTAAATATGAATGTCAGCTTGTTTTCATTCAAATAGTGGGAGTTTCCAGGTTTATGAATCATAAATACGATTTCCTTTATGTAAATATTTTTCCACGATTCAAAACAAATAAACAATAACAAAAAAACACAATAGTATTATTTGGAGAACATTCTAATGAAGTGCTAAGGAGGTGCTAGCAAGCGGGTTGTTACTAGAAAGAAAAAAATTGTATCTGTGAAAGTATGAATGTTAATTATGTTAAGTAGTTATGTTAATAAGACTTCAATGAACAAAGAAGTAGAGAAAAGAAAATATAGAAATTCTATTATTAAGCAAAACTGGGGAGAAAGTTCCTTGAGTTTCTTTTTAATTAAAAAATTAGAAAACTGAAAATTATTCTTTCTCTCAATATCTTTAAAGTTCCATTACCATTTAAAGGTAGTTTATGATTATATTAATATATGCATCAGATAATTGCCTTTATATCAGCAAAAAGGAACCCTAGGTATATACCATACTAACTGTAATCTACAATCTGGTTCTACCAGTGTCCATTAAATTCCCTGAGTTTTCACTTCTTTTTTTCCTCCATAGAATCTGTTGCCAGATTGTTTATATTTGTACCCTCATTTTCATTTTCTGTTTCAACCAGAGACTTCTTCCAAAGTCTATGGTTGAAACAGAAAACACAGTCTTTTGTTTTCAGGTGCAATCTACTTGCAAGTACTTTTCACCTGCATTATTGCTATAGCTTCCTAACAGGCTTCCCCAACTACGGTCTACACGCCTCTATCAACCTGTCCTTTAGCCTCTCCACAATTTGATTTCCACTTTATTTCCCCCCCCTTTTTTTTTCTGATGATGAAACAGGTTCAGGGAAGTTTAAGGAGTTGAACAAAGTCATACGTATCCTGTGACTTCAAAGTTCAAGGTCTTATCACTAAGCCATGCTACTCTTCCCCAAACATGACCTATAATGTGTCAAATTTTCCTAAAATGAATTTCCCTATCAGCTACACCTATTAAGTTCTTCTCATCCTCCTAATGCCAGTATATAGGCTACCTTTACCAAGAAACTCTCCTGGAATTCCAACCTGATTTCATCGCTTCCTACTTACTGCAATCATAACACGTTGTTCTCTTCTTGAAATAGCATTTAGCATTGTCTGCTTTATATTAGGATTATTTATATCTGTCTGTCTCCCCAGCAAGATTTTGGATTCTTGGGTGGCAGGGACCTTGTCTTATCTGTCTCATCCTTCCCTTTCATTCTAAAATAGTCAGTGTTTCCCACGGTGCCTTGTATCTAGTAGATATCAAATCAATATTGAATAAATTGCATAAAAGCTTCATTTTAAAATGTAAGAAAGTAGGCTCCTGTGTTTCTGAAATAAATTTAAGGGCTTTATTTTGTTCTAATAGCAATTTTTATGAAAAATAGCTGTCATTAACTAAGTGTTCTTGTATAGAATAATTTTTTTCAACAAGAATGTATTCTGTATAGGTAAGGAAAAGTTTATGCTACATTAACTCATTATTCATCATGTAATAATTGACTGAGTGCCTAACATATAGGACAATAGAGTATGCAGATGTTGGGTGGTGCCGAATATAAAAGTGATCAGTCTTGATCTTAAAAACTATAACCTAAATATGAATAAACTCAACAACAATAAACAACAATAAGATTCCATGAAAAACACAAGGATGTTTAAGAAGATATGCACCTATCTGAATTAGAAATGCTTGCATTTCCAGTCATGGCCAAGTAAGCTCCTGTCTGACCAACCTTTCTACTGATGACAACTCTATAGACTCTGGAAGAAGCAAAATAGCTTCTTGAAGGCACTGGAGAGTGAACAAAAGCAGTCAGATACTGGAGGGTTCAGATACTTCGAAGAAGCAAACTGCAAGGGATGACTTTATCATTGCTTTTCAGCTCTTAGCCTCAGGGAAGTTCACAAGTAGCATTATGTAGGAAGGCTAGAAATTGAATGGAAATACAGTCTAACTGGGGAAAGAGTTTGGGTCAATCACAACTGCTAAAAAGTGAAGAGGCATCTTGAAAAGAAGAGAGGTAGAGAGGGTGAGCCTAAATTCTACTTATGAACTATGCCCTAATCTTTGGATGACCCTTGAACTATGCAAGTGAAGGACAGACTCCCAGCAGCACAGCTAACACTAAAATAACCGAACGTAGATTTGAACTGCCACCTATAACAGGGAGACAGAGCTTGTACCTTGGGCTTAGCCAATTAACTGCCTGCTTTAAAAAACAAACAAACAAACAAACAAAAAAAATGTTCTTTGGAGGAACATAACAGAATCTAGAGTTTTACAACATGTCATTCACAATTTCCAAGATGAAATCCAAATTTTTCATTATATAAAGAAACAGGGAAATATGAAACATTTTCAAGAGAAAAGAAAGTCAATGGAGACTAACTCTGAGATGACCCCAATGTTGGAATCAAAAAATAAGAATTTTAAAAATAGTTATGCTGAGGACTGAAAGGAGAATACTATACTATAATGAATGAGAGCATAGGAAATCTCAGTCAAGAGATATAAACAATAAAAAGAACTAAATAGAAATTATAGAACTGAAAGATAAAATACATAAAGTGAAAAATTTACTTCAAGGCTTAACAGCAGCATGGATATGACAAAAAAAGAGATTCAGAGAACTTGAAGATACATCATTATAAATCATATAATCTAAAGAACAGAAAAAAACATTTGTAATAAATGATCAGAGCCTCAGGGTCTTGTAGACCAATATCAAAATGGTAAATATTTGAGAAATGGAATGACAGAATCAAATAGAAAAAGTATTTGAAGAAATAATGGCTGAAAATTATCCAAATTTGTTTGAAGACATAAATTTTCTAGTTCACAAGTTCAGTGAGCTCCAAGCAAAACATATAAAATCTAAACTGTGCATCTAGAAACGTTATAGTCCAACTGCTGAAAACCAAAGGTAAAGAGACAATCTTAAAAGCATGCGAGAAAAATGGCACATTTAATACTGGAGAACGATAGTTTGATGGATTTCTAACAGCTCATCAGAAACAACAGAGGCTAAAAGACAGTGAAACAACAGCTTTAAAATAATAAAAGAAAAAACCCCACATCAACCTAGAATTCTATATCCAGCAAAGATATCCTTAAAAAAATAAAAATGAGTTTCATTTCCACCTAGAATGTGAAAGCTGGAAAGGGCATCATTCATACTCTAAGAAAGTGCTGTATAAATGACAAAATTATAACCTTCCTTGAGCCCATCAGAACACTAAGTTTATAGGGCAAACAAGTAGCTAGAAATCCAAGGAACGACAGACGGCCAAAAGGGAGAGGTGAGATGGGAGCACTTGCTTACCTGAGATAAGCACTGAAAGAAGGAACAAAGAAGAGACTGAACAAATAGAAAATAACTAGAAAGATAGTAGATTTAAATCTACCCATATGAATAATTACATTAAACATAAATATTCCAGGTACAACAATTAAGAGACAGAAGTTGGCAAGATAAAAATGCAAGACCCAAGAATGTATTGTCTATAAGAAACACATTTTAAGTGTAAGGGCTCAATATTTTAAGAATAAAATAATGAAAAAAGATGCCATGCAAATATGAAAAAAAATCCCAAACCTAGGTGGCTATATTCATACCAAACTAAGTAGACTTCATAGCAAAGAATATTACCAAGGATAAAGACAGCTATTATGTAATGACAAAGAAGTCAATTCACAAAGAGGTCATAGAAGTTCAAATCTACATGCACCTAAAACTAGTTTCAAATACTGGAAACAAATTGCTACAAATAAAAGGAGAAATAGACATACCCACAAGAAGGATTGAACAAATAGAATATCAGTAAGGAAACAGAAAACCTGAATAACACTATCCGACAGTTTGATCTAATTGATGTTCACGGAACAATCCTAACAACAGGAAAATCCACATTCTTTTCAGGTGCACGATCTAAATTTTAAAATTGTATTTCTATTTAATAACAATGAACCGTTGGAAATTGAAATTAAAAACAGTACTATGTACAATATATCACAAAACCATGAAATACTTAGGCAAAAATCTGTAATATGTGCATGACCTATATGCTTAAACCTATATGCTTAAATGCTTAAACAAAATATGCTTAAACCTATATGCTTAAATGCTTAAACAAAATATCCCTGAGGGAAATTAAAGAAAACCCAGATCAATCAGGAGATAAACTGTTCATTAATTAGAAGACTCAATAATGTTAAGATGTCAGTTCTCTCCAAACTGATTCAATGCACATCAAAGTATTGTGTTTTTTGGTAGAAATTGACAAACGAATTCTAAAATTTGTATGAAAAGCAGGCAAACTATAATAGTCAAAACAATTTTGGAAAAAGAAAGGAATGTGTCTTGGACGACTCAGACTATCTGATTTCAAAACTCACTATAAAACCACTGTAGTGGGCTTCCCTGGTGGCGCAGTGGTTGAGAGTCTGCCTGCCGATGCAGGGGACACAGGTTCATGCCCCGGTCCGGGAAGATTCCACGTGCCGCGGAGTGGCTGGGCCTGTGAGCCATGGCCTGCGTGTCCGGAGCCTGTGCTCCGCAACGGGAGAGGCGACAACAGTGAGAGGCCCGTGTACCACAAAAAAAACCAAAAACAAACAAAAACAACCACCGTAGTTAAGAAAAGATATATACATATACACATAGACCAGTGGAACAGAGTTGAGGGTCCACAACATAGATCTGCATATATATGGTCAATTTGATTTTAAACAAAGGTGAAAAGGCCGTTCAATGGATGATGGCATTTCAATAAATTGCCAAAAAATAAACCTTGACTTATACTTTGTACCATATACAAAATTAACTCAAAGTGGATCATAGCTCTAAAATCTAAAACTGTGAAAATGTCTACAATAAATCAGAGGAAAACTATCTTCGCGACCTTGGGCGAGACAAAGATTTCTTAGACATAACACAAAAAGCACAAACCATAAAAGAAAATGGCAATAAATTGAACTTTATTAAAACGGAAAATTTCTGTGCTTTGAAAGACACTTAAGCAAATCAAAAGACAAGTCACAGACCTCATTAGTCATTAGGGAAATTAAAATTAATGCCACAATGAGATACCACTAAGCACTTATTTGAGTGGGTAAATTTCTTTTTAACGTCTTTGCCAAGAGTTTGGAGCAACTGGAACTTTCGCACATGGCTGATAGGAAAGTGGTACAGCCACTTTGGAAAACAACTGGTAGTTACTTATATAGTTAAACACAAACTTACCATACAACCCAGCAATCCTACTCCTGGGTATTGACTCAAGAGAAATGAAAACTTTATTCACACAAAAACCTACATGAGAGTGTTTTTAGCATGCTTTGTTCATAATTCATAATTGGTAAAGATAAAAAACATTTCAAATATCCTTCAGCTGGCGAATGGATAAACAAACTGTTATAGCTACATAATTAAATACTACCCAACAATAAAAAGGAGGAAACTGCTGATACATTCAACATGAATGATCCTCAAATGCATTACGTTACGTGAAATAGGCCAGACTCAAAAGACTACACACAACTGGATTTCACTTATATGACTTCATTCTGGACAAGGCAAAACCATGAGGACAGAAAACACCTCGGTAGTTCCCAGGAGCTGAGGGTGAGAAGTGGTTTACTTCAAAGAGGCATGAGGGAACTTGAGCTGATGGCAAAATTCAGTGTACTGATTGTGGTAGTGGTTACATGACTATTCATTTGTCAAATCTCATAGAACTTACACTATAAGGGGTAAATTTTATTGTACTTAAGTTCTACGTCAATAAACTTGACTGAAAAAAAAGAATGAAGGTGAAATAAAGATGTTTTCAGATAAAAGAAAACTAAGAAAATCCATTGCCAGCAAAACTTCTCTAACAAGACATGCTAAAGGAAATTCTTTAGAACGCAGGTAAATGAAAGCAGATATAAACTCAGATCCACAGGATGGAATGAAGAGCATCAGAAACACTAAATAGGTAAGTAGATGTCAAAAACTAATTCCACCTCTTTATTCCTTTAATATACATATATGGTTTAAAGCAAACAAATACTGGATTGTGGGATTCACAATGTATGTGGCTGTAGTGTATGTGACAATATCAAGGGTGTGTCCAGAACAGTAAATGGACCTGTATAGTTGCAAGGTTTCTACATTTTTCATGAACTGTTAAAATACTAACTTTAAGTCGTCTGTGAAAAATTAAGGATGAACATTGTAATCCCTAGAGTGACCACTAAAATATAAGACAAAGAGGTAAAAAGAAAAAGCCAGTATATAAAGTAAAATGAAATTCCAGAAAGGACCTAGGAAGTGTGCTTGGGGAGAGGGAAGACGCTGCTCTAGGAATGGGCAAGGCTCGGAGCTGGGAGGGCGAGATGGCAGCGTCTGTGTGGCTGAGTTTCTGATTTGTTTGGCTGGACTGAGAGCATAACCACAGAGTAAAATGTACTTTTCTTTCTTTTTTTTTATTGAAGTATAGTTGATTTATAATGTGTTAGCTTCAGGTGTACAGCACAGTGATTCAGTTGTACATTTATATATATACACACACACATATATATGTATATCCTTTCTCAGATTTTTTTCCCTTATAGGTTATGGCAAAATATTGAGTAAGTTCCCTGTGCTATATAGTAGGTCCTTGTTGAAAATGTGCTTTTCGTAACTGGAATTAAATAAGTAAATTTACCCAAAGTTTGTATAGAAAGCAATTCGAAAAAAATCCTAAGACAGAACCTAGCAAGGGTAAGATGGTATGAGGCAGATCATTCAGGATAACTTCAATTTAGCAAGTACATGGATTCAAGTGTTTATTTCCAAATAGTTACAGGAAATTCAGAATAGTCATTTCATTAGAGACAGACAATATCCTAAATGCCAATTACATTCCCAGGTCATAGAAGATAATTTCACATGGTAATAAAAAAATCAAACAAAATAATACTGAATAAAAAATGATTCTCCTTTACTTTGAATGGTGGAAACTTTGGGAAACATTCTGAAGGGTTCTTCTGGACACATTCAAGGTGAGATGCTAGTTCTTTAATTAGTTACTTCACTTTAAACTTCCAGCTTTCTTTTTCTTCGCCAGCACATCATCACCTTGTGCTTGGCAGTCAGGATGAGCGTGGTGGGTAGCGGTGTTTTATGTGTCACACACACACACACACACAAAGATGATGAAGAAGAAGACGTCAAAGTTATTGAGCTAAAACTGGAAAAGAGGTTTCCAGATGGGGTACCTGTATCTACGAGGAAGAGATTAGCTGATGTGGAATTTCCATCCTGTGAACTGTAAGAAACAAAGGAGAGGCAGAGCACACTTCTTCCGTTCTCTGCACCAGAGGAAAATGTGTCAGGTCAGCCTCCAAGCAGACCACCAGGAGGCCACCTACATGACCACTGCTCATCTGGAACAGTATTGCTATTTTTTAGAATAAATTGAGGATGTTGTGCTGAAGGTAGAAGGGAGGTGAGAGGTGGCATACAACAGGTTGTTTGTGGGGGGGAGTTCCTAGTGAAGGGTATCCTCAAAGGCTGGGTTGAATTCATCCAACTGAATGCAGAACATGAATGGGTAGAAAGCAGGGAGCAATAAAAGAGCAAAGGCATGAAAGCAAGAATGAAAGGGAATGAATGAATGAATGAATGGAGAAAATATTAGACTTGACGATCAGATTTGTCTCTTATCCTCCATTACCACTGCTTTTATCCAGATGCTAATCATTTATTCCATAATGGTCTTCTAACTAGGTGTCTTTCATGTTGGCTCAACTACTTCCAAATACATCTTTCATATTCACAAGACTATAACATTACTTTCCCTGGAGCCCCTTGTTTATGGTTTCCTTTGCTGTGCAAAAGCTTTGAAGTTTCATTAGGTCCCATTTGTTTATTTTTGTTTTTATCTCCATTATTCTAGGAGGTGGATCAAAAAAGATCTTGCTGTGATTTATGTCAGAGTGTTCTTCCTATGTTTTCCTCTAAGAGTTTTATAGTGTCC